>NW_008354274.1:531028-563552 GCF_000622305.1 Nannospalax galili | reverse complement strand
TTATTTTGATATATCACAGTGAAAGATTTATCGTCCTCTTTTTTTTTTTTTTTTTTGCTTTCAAATTAAAAAAAAAAAAAAAAAAAAAAAAAAATCAGGCCTTGACCTTGTACTGCCCACATGCCCTTCAAAGCAGAAATATGTGTTAGAAGACAAGTGTTGGTAAGTTAATTATTTTTTTTATAACCACTGGTGGGTAATAGCAGAGCTTTGAGAAAATAAAACACAGACAAGCAGCTTTGAAAAAAAAAAAAACAAAACAAAAAACAAACACATGATACAATTGACTGAACACCTGAAAAATGGGATGGATGCCAGAGCTGCCAAGGGTATTTAAATAACAGAGAAGAGGGGTCCACCCGTGTCTTCTGGGGTAGGGGAAGGAGGTGGGGAAGAGAGGAAGGGGGAGGAGGAATGAATAACCCTAATGTCTGGTTAAGACACAGCAAGAGAAACGAGGCACACAGTTTAGTTAAAAATGAACTCGGTATGTTTAATAAAGCTTGGTATTACCAAAATTGCGGTACAAACAGTAAGTCACACACCCACACAAGAAGTCCAGTTTACAAAATGCTCCTCGGGCAAGCCTCCGCCAGGCCAGTGCCAAGAGAGAGCCCAGCCCAGCCTGGGGTTGGGGGTGGGAGCCTGGGGAGGTCAAGGGAAGGATGGGGGGCCCTCAGGGAGGGCCAGAGGGGTGTGGAGGGAGGTGGGGGTGAAGATTGGGAGACTAAAACCCAGTCCGTGTTAGAAGCTCCCTTAAGAGCTGGCCAATAGTGTCATCGCAATGGTTTAACTACAAATCAAAAGCAAAATCAAAAAATATAGGCGGATAGGGCAGGCTACGCTGCCAAGAACAAGATGACCAGAGCCATCTCTGCTGTCGCAACCATTCTTGAACACTCGCTCGCTCTCTCCCTCTCTTTCCCACTCACTCTCGCTCTAAAAACACGGAAGGTATTTTGTGTTTGGGGCTAGTAACCTTGATCAAATGAGTCATCCTCCGAAGAGTCGCTGAAGGAGGGGCGGGCCTCTCGGAGCAGCAAACAGAACGGCTGTTTCCTGCCGGTGGCCGCCTTGGGTTTCAGAGTCCGGGGGGCTGCCAGGCCCCTCTTGGTCAGTTTGGGGCCTGCGGCCGGCTTGCTGTTCTTAGCCACCATGCCACACAGGAGGGATGGGGTCAGTTTGGAGCTGGAAGGGCCTTGGGCAGACCACTCATCCTTCAAGAAGTCCTCCTCTTCCTCTGAGTCCGTATCTGCAGTCAAAGTAGGTTTTATTTTTTACTTGCCTTGTGTGTGCGTGCATGTGTGAGTGTGTGTGCGTGCGCGCGCAACAGTATGGAGGCCAGAGTTCAACCTGGAATGCCATTACTCAAGTCTCCTCTACATGTTCTATTACATTTTTATTGATTTATTGCGGGGTAGGGCACGTTGAGTGCCAGGGACCACATGTGGAGGTCAGAGGATAACTTGTAAGAGATGGTTCTCTCCTTCCATCATGTGGGTCCTGGAGAGTGAACTCAGGTCATAAGGCTTGGCGGCAGGCACCTTAATGTGGAGCCATCTCGTCGACCCCAACTTGGGGTTTGTTTGGTTTGTTGGTTTTTTAGAGATAGGGTCTCACTATACACCTGCTGGCCTGGAACTCGGTATCAGGCTGGCTGGGAACTCACTATGCTACCAAGAACTAAGATAGCTGTAGTGAACTCTGCTGTTACCACTTGTGTACCACACCACCCAGTATCCTCCTTGTTTTCTGAAACAGGGTTTCTCAATGGGATCTGAGGCCTGCCAAGTCGGTGAGGCTGTCGGCCATGAGCCTCAGAGATTCTCCTGTCTCTGTCTCCTGAACACTGAGATTACAAGCATGTACCTTCACATCCAGCTTTTTTAATGTGTGTGCTAGGGATTGAACTTGGGTCCTCATTCTTGTGCAGCAAGCACTTTACTCACTGAGCCATCTCCTCAGCCCCTCAAACTAGGTTTTAATTCAGATAAACTTGTGAAGCACAGAGAGGAGGGGGCTGATGTCTTTATCTCTGTCAGTGCCTCTAAAGAATACAGAGATGTGCTACACCAGATGCCCACAGGCCTGGGGCATGTGTGATACCCCCAGATCTCATCTTGACCCGGGCAGGTCTCCAAGCATTGTCTGAAACCCATCTGCTGAGAAGCAGGCCAGGCCTTTTCGAATGCGACACTGCTGTCATCACTCCAGCCACTTGGGAGACCACAGGGGGGGCCCCATTTTTAGGAAATGCTCTCCAATTCTTGGTGGCCACAGACATATGGTTCCTTCCACCCCACAAATGGCACACAGCCCAGTAGCTGCTTTGGGTGAGGGACACAGCTCACAATGGCTCATGAAGGCTAATCCTACTGATCTCTTTCCAATTCCTTGTTCAGCCTCAGAACAGAGGTGGAAGTGGGTGGACAGACTTAAACCAGACCAATGAGATGAGAGCACAAATAGGGGGCTCCCCCAACCCCTCTTTCTCCAGCAGAGCTGACTAAGCAGCAGTACACCACCAATGCCATGGTTAGCCAGAGAGCCCGACAACAGGGCTTAGTTCTGGTCCCTTTCAACTTCAACTCAAACACACACTATCTTGATCTATTTTCAACATTGTTAAGCAAGACTGAAAACAAAGAGCCCAACGGCCAACACAGTAATACCTTGATCTGGTAAAGCCCCAGGCCGAACAGGAGGAACATGAATACACACACTACCACTCTGGCAGCCTCTGACCACCTCAAATCTGAGAGAAACCAAACACGTGCAGGGGCTTGGGTTGTCCGTAATGCTGCTTTACCAATATCTCCACTTTCTACTCCAGCCAAGACCCCAGCCTTCAGGGTGGACTGGCAAATCTGGTGTAGGAAAAATGTCAAGGTCCACCAAGCCACCAGTCCTTAACAGAGTCTTCCTTTTGTGTGGTCTTTCTTCTTCTGAAACTTTTACTCATTGTATGTGTATGTGTGCACATGCGTGAATTTCAACAAATGTGGAGTTCAAAGAAAAATTTTTCAGAAAGTTCTTTTCTTCATTCTGGGTTCTGGGAATTGAACTCGGGTCCTCAGGATTGCATGATAAGTGCTTCTCCCCACTGAGCCATCTCACTAGCTCCCTCTCATGTGTTCTGAATTGTTCTTCCAAGGCCAGAAATAGCCTACAGTTGACACCCACCAACTTGGTTCCCCACAAGAACATACCTGGCATGACAATCACACCCTCCAACCCCAAATGGGAAAGCAAGAGGCTACCATTCTGTCTCCCACTTCCAGCCACAAGTCTGTCACTGTGGGTCTCTCCTTGTGCCTGAGAGCTGTGGAACCCTGTCTGACCATACCAACCAGACATGAGTTAGGAACACTGAAGCTACGACATGTTCCTGCTGTATAAGGCTGAGGGGCAGGCAGCCTCACACCCACTGAAGCATCAGTCTTAGAGATCTGCTGGTCCAGGACAAACCAACACACACACACCCTTTGCACAAAACACCAGCTTAACACTACACAGCTTCTGAGCTCTCTGAACACATCAGCCCTGGGAAGCTAAAAATGTCTGAACCTCCAAGGTCACAAACAACTGTATTTTCTTACCTCAAGAAACGGGCGTGGTGGCATGGGACTTTAATCCCAGCACTTGGGAGGCAGAGGCAGGCACACCTCTGTGAGATTGAGGCCAGCCTTGTCTATGAAGTGAGTTCCAGGCTACAGGGAGAACTTATTTCAAAAAACCCAAAAGAAAAAAAACACATTAGAGCGATGGCTCAGAGCACTGGTTGCTCTTGCAATGGACTCAGGTTCAGATCCCAGCACCTACACAGCAGCTAACAAATGTCCATAACTCCAGTTCCATGGGGATCCAGTGTTCTCTTCTTGCCACTGCAGTCATTATGCACATGTGGTGCAATACAGGCAAATACATACATAAAATAAAAATAAATCAAAAAAGATTTTCAAAAAGAAAGAAAATGGGCTGGAGAGATGGCTCAGTGTTAAGAGCACTGGCTGTCCTTGTAGAAGAGCTGGGTTCAAATCCTAGCACCCACACGGTGGCAACAACCATCAGTAACTCCAGTTCCAGGATACCCTCTCTGTCCTCTAAAGGGCACTGTATGACACAGATGCACTTACATACATGTAGGTATAACACTTATACACATAAAATAATTTAAGAAAGAAAGAAAGAAAGAAAGAAAGAAAGAGAAAGAAAAAGGAGGGAGGGAAAAGAAGAAAGAAAGAAAGAGAGAGAGAGAGAAAGAAAGAAGAAAGAAAGAAAGAAAGAAAGAAAGAGAGAAAGAAAGAAAGAAAGAAAGAAAGAGAGAAAGAAAGAAAGAAAGAAAGAAAGAGAGAAAGAAAGAAAGAAAGAAAGAAAGAGAGAAAGAAAGAAAGAAAGAAAGAAAGAAAGAAAGAAAGAAAGAAAGGGGCAGATGGGGGGGGAGCTGGAGAGATGGCTCAACAGTTAAGAGCACATGCTGCTCTTGCAGAGGACCCGGGTTCAATTCCCAGAACCCATGTCAGGTGGTTCACAACTACCTCTAACTCCTGTTCCAGGGGATCCGATACCTTCTTCTGGCCACCACAAGCACCAGCACACACATGGCATATACACACACATGAATAAAAAATTTTTTTAAAAAAGCCAGGCATGGTGGCACATGACTTTAATCCTAACACTTGAGAGGCAGAGACAGGTAATTCTCTGTGAGTTCAAGACCAGCCTGGTCTACATAGTGAGTTCCAGGCCAGCCAGGACTACATAATGAGAAGACTATCTCAAAACAAAAAGAAATAATAAATATCTCATAAGTAAACTGGGCATGGAGGCAAATGCCTGTAATTCCAGCATTCAGGCAGTGGAAGCAGAAGAATCTAGAATTCAGAGTCAGCCTAGGCCAAGTACATAGTGAATCCAGACCAACCTAGCTACACATTAAGGAGACCCTGTGTTGATAAGGGAAGGAAAGGTAGAGAGACAGAAATAAAATTCGACAAGGCTTAGGGCTGGGGTAGAGCTCTTGTCTACATGCGCTGCATCCTGGGATTAATCCCCAGCACCACCAGAAACAAAACATGCAATGTGTCAGTATTTTCACTTGACAGTCAAAGTTGCATACATACACTCCAACAACCAGAGAGCAGCAAAGTCTAACACAGTCAATCTGACAGAACATAAACAAACCCTGCAGACTCCCGGAGTCAACCTCTGTGACCCGGGCCTGGATGGGAGAAGCCCCTCCTGTCTATCGCAGCAGCCACACCCTGAGTACCTCCAGCACTGGACCTCAGGCGCCCATCCACAGATACTGAGTAAACACCTACCAGCTTGCCAGGCAGAGGGACTGAAGGCCGAGAGAGGCCAAGGAGAGCTGCCTCGCTCTGAAAAACCACAAGGGCAGGCTCCACTTAAACAGAATTTAAAACTCCATCCCTCAGTCCCATGGGCTGCTCTGTTTCAATGGCACTTTACCACACGTGGCTCCTGCAGTGGACGAGGCCAAAGTGGAAACATGGCCATCTTGGCAGGGCGCTGCAGTGGGCAAACAGGTCTGATAAAACCAGTTTGACTCTCCCCACTTGAGCACACGCTCTTCTCCCAAACCATCCATGACCCATTTCCACTACCACCTATGGATGCACTTTGATATGGCACAAACAACAACTTCCTATGGGCAGCAGAGCCCATCACCTCTAGAACTCAGAGCAGCCACATTTCAGGTCTCTAGTCCAAATAGCTGCCAACTCTGTGGTATAAGGCCTCAGGAAAGATGGTTTCCAGAGGGCCCAGGAAGGCCCTGCAACACAGAACAACATCCAGTTCCACCCAATAACCATGGCCGCCTGCCAATCACAACTGCCTGTCTGGCAACGACACCTGCCATTCACAGGCATTTCCACTTCCAGAAGAGCCCCTCAAGTCTCCTAGAGAGGAAAAGGAGGGTAAAAGGGAGGAAACGAGTGAGATTAGCATTGGTCCCCTGTTGGTGTCCAGTGCAGTACTTACTGTAGGAGTAGCTGCTCACTTCTGAGGCAAATGGACAGTGGACAGACTTCGGCTGGCCTCTGGCCTTGAACCCCACCTCCATCTTCCTGGCTTTGGCAGCCCTTCTGTGTTTACCTTCTCTGGAGGGCTTCAGAGACAGGCCGAGGCCTTTGGCCAGCACCTTCCTGTCCTTGGCCAGCAGGCTGTCATAAGATGTCAAGAACCTCCCGCAGCCCCCACTAATTTTCGATTTCCCCCCAGGACTGTCCGAAAACTTGAAGGGCGACTTCAGCTTGTCCTGCTTTGTGAGGGAGAGGGCTTTGTCTAGCTTGCTTGCCAACTGCTCCTGGTCGCTGGCCATCTTCTTCTTCTTAATCTTTAGCTGAGGAGGGAAAGTTGAGTCACATCTTAAGACACGGCTATTTCGGTATACAACACTTACAAGCCTGGGTTCCAGTCCTTCCTCTTATCTTTCAGACTCATAGAAAACTGATTAACTCAGTCTCAATCTTCCACTCTAAAATGGGGATACGGGGCAGGAGACTGGAGAGATGGCTCAGAGGTTAAGAGCACCGGCTGCTCCTGCAGAAGACCTGGGTTTAGTTTCCAGTACATGGCGGCTCACAACCACCCCTAACTCCAGTTCCAGTGGCTTCTATGCCCTTTTCTGGCCTCCACAGGCATTGCATATATGTGGTGCACTTACATACATGAAGGAAAAACACTCCTACACATAAAATAAAAATAGTAAGTATTGAGCCAGGCGTGGTGACACACGCCTTTAGTCCCAGCACTCGGAGGCAGAGGCAGGCGGATCTCTGTGAGTTCAAAGCCAGCCTGGTCTACATAGTGAGTTCCAGGACAGCTGGGGCTACAGGAAGAGCCTGCCTCAAAAAGACAAAAAAAAAAAATTTTTTTTTTAAATAGTGTTTAAAAATTGAAAAATAATCGAGTCAGGTGTGGTAGCACGCACCTTTACCCAGTGCTTGGGAAGCAGAGGAGGTTGAATCTCTGTGAGTTTGGGTCAGTTTGGTCTACATAGCAAGTTTGAGGCCAGCTAGTGTTAACAGTGACATCCTATCTCAAAAAGAATAAAAAATTAAAAAAGAGGGGAGAGGTCCTGTGCATGAGCATCACCAAGTTATTCTAAAGATCAACCAAGGTTAAGGCATATGAAAAATACTTGTGGGGCCAGTGCGATGTTCAGTGGGTAAAGGCACCTGCCCACTATACTGATGAGCTGTTTGATCTCTCACAACTGCCTGTAACTCCATTTCCAGGGGATCTGATGCCCTCTTCTGGCCTCCACAGGCACCTGTACTCTGACACAGAGACACATATAATTTATAAAAATAAAAACAAATCTTACAAAAATAAATAAATGTAGGACTGGAGAAGACACTCAGAGGTTAAGAGCATGGGTTGCTCTTGCAGAGGACCTGGGTGAGTTTTCTGGCACTCACATGATCACTAATAACCATTCCAAACTGCAGTTCCAGGGTATCTGACACCCTCTTCTGGCCTCACATGGTGCACTTTAAAAACATACAGCAAAACACCCATACACATAAAGTTTTTAAAAAATAAAATATTGCAGGGCTGAAGAGAGGGCTCAGCAGTTAAGAGCACTGACTACTCTTGCAGAGGACCTGGGTTCAGTTCCCAGCACCCACATGACAGCTATCAATTTTGTCTGTAACTCCAATTCTAAGGAATACAACACCCTCTTCTGACTGCCACGGACATTGCATGACATGGGTGCTCTTACATACATGCGGGCAATACACTCATACACATAAAAAATTTTTAAGTATATAAAACCTAAAAAAATAATAATAAGGGGCTGGAGAGATGGATCAGTGGTTAAGAGCACTGACTGCTCTTCCAGAGGACCCAGGTTCAAGCCCCAGCATCTACTTGGCAGCCAACAATCATCCCTAACTCCAGTTCCAGGGATCCAATGCCCTCTTCTGACCTCCACAGGCATTGCACAACACAAGTGCGCTTAAACACAGGCAGGCGATACACTTACACACATAAAATATTAAAATAATAGGGGCTGGAGAAATGGATCAGTGGTTAAGAACACTGAATGTCTTGCAGAAGACCCGGGTTCAGATCCCAGCACCCACATGGCAGCTAATAACTGTCCATAACTCCAGTTCTAGAGGATCCGATGCCCTCTTCTGACCTCTGCCAGGCATTGCACCACACGGGCACACTTCCATACATGCAGGCAATATATGCACACACATAAAATAAAAATAATAAAAAATAAGTAAAATAAATAAATAAATGAAAAAAATTAGAATAATAGTAATAAAATAAAATATTGGAGCCAGGCATGGTGGCATACACCTTTAAGCCCAGTACTCAGAAGGCAGAAGCAAGTGGATCTCTGGGCGTTCCAGGCCAGCTGGGGCCCAGAAAGAACCCTGTTTCCTAAATAAAGAAAATCAACAACAACAAACTAACCAACCAAGTTAATTAATTAAATATTGGGGCTGCAGAAAGATGGCCCTGTGTTAAAGAGTATTGGCTGCTTTTACACAGGTTCGGTTCCCAGCACCACGGTGGCTCTATCATTCTCTTGTGGCCACTGAGGTGAGCACTGCACACCCATCAGGTACACAGATACATACGGTCAAATCACTTACACGCAAGATAAAAACAAGTCTTAAATATATATCTTTTTTAAAACAAATTAAGGTAGTAAAAGCTTAAAGAAAATAAAACACATCAAAATGCCCGGCCTGCAGTAACCGCTTATTAAAAGTGGTTACTATGGTTACAATCATGGCTGGTGATGGCGTTTCCAAGCAGCCCTGTTGGCTACCTCCTAGAGAAGAGCTAGAAGCAAACCGAGCTGCAGATGGCCTGGGGAAGGTAGCTGGATTAACAGGGGAGGGCGAGAACCAAGACAGAAAACTGAGATCAGAGCTCAGCTGATTTGCTTATCTCTCAACCTCTACAGCAGCTGATGGGGGCTGTCCAACTAAATGGGCCAGAGCTGCCAAAAAAAACGCATAGAGTGTGCCTTGGATGCCTGCAGTGGAGAGAGTGATTAGAGATTTCACAGATTAAATTCCTCCCTGTGCATCTATCGCCAAAGGTAGTCATTTGTTGAAATGAAATGTGCAGTTTCAGAGGCATTAACGCTTCACATTTCAAGGCGCTAGCTCTGTTATCTTTAATCAGCAGCTGCAGAAGGAGGGAAGGAGTTGGATGTTGTCATCCAGATAGTAACTAAAGTATCTTTTGCCACGACATGAGAGGAAAAAAGATCCTGGTGTACAATGACTGGAAAGTTTTTCATTTCTTTCATTTATTTTTTTTTATTTTTCTGAGACAGAGTCTCACTATGTAGCCCTGGCAGAGCAGGAACTCGCTATGTAGACCAGGTTGTTCTAGAACTCAGAGAGATTTGCCTGCCTCTGCCTCCTGAGTGTTTGGCATTAAAGATATGTGCCACCATGCCTGGTTATCTTTTTATTTTATTTTTTCTATTTGTTTATTTTGAGCCGGGGTCTCACTATGTAGCCCCAACTGGCCCAGAACTTCCTATGTAAATCATCCCAGAATGGCCTCAGTCTCACAGCAATCTGCCTGCCTCTGCCTCCCAAATGCTGTGGGATTAAAGGAGTATACCACCACTTCTCTATTTTCTTAAAGATTTACTGTATTTTCTGCATATGAGTATTTTGTCTGCATATATATGTGTGCCACATGAATGCAGTACCCAAGGCGGCCAGAAGAGGGCATCAGATCCCGCTGGAACTGAAGTTACAGATGGCTGTGAGTTGCCATGTGGGTGCTGGCAACCAAACCATTGAGCCATCTCTCCAGCCCCATATTTTTCTTTTTTTGCATATATAAATAGGTGTGCATGTTTACATATGTGCAGGTGCATATGTATGCACAGATACATGTGCATACATGTACATTTGGAGGCCTTGGTCATTTTCCACCTTATATTTTGAAGTAGTGCGTCTTGTTTAACTTGGCGTTGAACTCAGTGCTTGCTGTTCCAGCTGGTGTAACCAGCCAGCTTACCCCAGATAACACCCATCTCTGCATCTTGAACTATAGGATTACAGACAAACTGCCCCATCAACCCAGCCTTTATATGGGTTTCTAGAGATCCAATCTGAAGTTTTCAACATTTGCACAGCAAGAGCTTTACCCACTGAGCCATCTTACAGCCCCAAACTGGCAATCTCTCTCATCCAGGAGCCAGCATCTTTACGTGACAATTCCCTCTAGTGGCCAAATTAACCAAAATGTCCTCCTCCCACAAGGCTTTATGGGATGACAAAGGCATATTAGCATTTAAGTATTGGTACCGTAAGTGCAATGCTCTGTGAAAATGAGGCATTACCGCTGGAGAATCCAAAGAGAGAATCACAGCGACACCACCCCGTTTCTTAGAATTATGCAAAGGCAAAGGTGCTTATTAAACAATTAAAATGTTAAACAGCAGAATAACCGTGCTATTTGGTTAAGAACATGCAGTCAGTCTCCTGCTATACTTAACAGTCATGACTCGGAGGCTAGAGAGATGGCTTAGTGCTTAAGAGCACTGGCTGCTCTTGCAGAGGACCCAGATTCTGTTCCCAGTACCCACATGGCGGCTAACAGTCATCTATAACTCCGATTCCAGAGGATCCAACACCCTCTTCTGGCTTCCACGGGCATTGCATGCATGTGGTACACCCACATACATGCAAGCAAAACATTCATACACATGAAATAAAAATTGATTAATTAATTAATTAATTAGGGAAAAAGTCCTATGGCACACCCAGGCCCATATAGCTTTTAGTCCTAGCTGCCTCCAGGGCTGCGCTACTTTACTAACCCTTAATCTCCTCTGGGCCTTCATTTTCCCCTCACACAATGAGGCAGTCATTGATATGGTGCAGAAGGGTTAGCCCCCAAAGGGAATGGTGCACTGTCTCAGGTATAAATTCCAGGTTTGGGATTGTGCCACAGGGTGTGTCATGTCTACAAGACTGGGTTTACTGACCTGACTCACGAAGTCGGATGAGGATTCGTGCTCATCCCAGCTCTGGTTCCTGCCCCTGGCTTTCCCCATTCCGATACCGTGGTCCTCCTCAGACCCCTTGTGTCGCTTCCTCATCCCTGCTCCCAGCTCGTAGTCCTCTGATGTCAGCAGGGACTTGCTGCTCAGCCTGAAAGCCAAACACATCAGTGCTGGGTCAGGGACTTGGCAGGGTTGGGTCCACCCACGTGGCCTTGAAGGGTTGAGCTCTAAATGTGGGAAGAAACACAGTGAGCAGTGCAGGGAGATGTTACAAACCTACAGCATGGGAATGTTGGGATGTACGTGAATGAGGCAGAAAGAGAATTTGACATGAAAGAAGAAAAAAACCCTTGAAGCCAACATCTTCCATCAGCCTCTCTTTTATATGGTTTTATACACACACACACACACACACACACACACACACACACACCCCTTAAACCAGTAAGACCTATCTTTACCAAAATTATACAAAGAACAAAGGTAAGAAACCTCTAAGGAAATCTACCGAGATGGGAGGGAAGATTAACATCAAGCTGGAATGAACAATCAACACTCAGCCCCCTTTTCTGGTAAGTCCAAACAACTAGGCTACAGGCAGAAGCTTCCCTCAGTTCTCACACCTGCCTCCACTTCCTAAGTGCTGGGATTCCAGGCACATGCCACAACCACACTAGGTCTATGTGGTGCTAGGGATGGCACTCAGGGCTTTGTGCATTAGGCAAGCTCTTTACAAACTGAGCTTCGTCCTGACCCAAGGTCAAAAGAAACATGGAGTTAGGACTCAGAACAAGTTCGTGAGCACCTTGACCACTTGACCAGCACTGCCGGTAAGCCCAGCTGCTTGCCCTGTTTCTCCAGAGTGTCTCCTTACACTCTCCTGTGGCTGGTGACAGATACATATACATACCACTCTCTGTCCTTTTCCCAGTCAGGAATATCTAAGGTAAGATACAAGATGAGGCAAGATGGCAGCCACTCCAAGTCCCCAAGATTCCTTTTTTTTTTGGAACAGGATTTCCATGTAGTCCCAGCTGGCCTAGAGCTTACTATGTAGACCAGGCTGCCCTTGATCTCACAGAGGTCCACCTGCCTCTGCCTCCCGAGTGCTGGTATTAAAGGTGTGTACCACCACAACAGGCTAAAATTCCTTTTTAAAAAAATGTATGTGGCCAGGTGTGGTGCTGCATGACTTTAATCCCAGCACTTGGGAGGCAGAGGCAGGTGGATCTCTGTGAGTTCAAGGCCAGCCTGGTCTACATAGTGAGTTCCAGACCAGCTGGGGTTACAGGGAGATCTTGTCTCAAAGAGACAAAAAAAAAAAAAATTCACTTGCATGTATGCACGTGCACCACGTGTGTATAGTACTCACAGTGGCCAGAAGAGGACATTAGACAATCTGGAACAGGAGTTACAACCAGTTGTTAGCTGCCATGTGGGTCCTGGGAACTAAATCTGGGTCCTCTGCAAGAGCAGTCGGTGCTCTTAACCACTGAGCCATCCCTCCTTTCGTCACCAAGCACTAGGTGGCCCAATGTCCACCTACCCTCATGTTCCAGGCCGCACAGCTTTCCAACCCCTTTTCTCAACGGACCTCATGTGGCCTGTTTACAGGTACCAGTAGAGGCTGGAGCCTATCTGGACAGATGCTTGGCCCTGGAGAAAAAATGCTCTCATCCCTGCCAACGTTCAAGACAACTTCCAGGGAAGCCCTCTGAAAGAGCTGCAGTGCCACCCAAGAGGACCATGTTCGCAGAGAACACAACAGAGAGCCACTCTGGTTCTCAGCTGGGATCCCAGAGGACAGGGGAATGTCCAGCCTGTTCTAGGGAAGACTGGCCACTGAGTGGCACCTCAACAGAAAGGAGACATGGAAAGAAACAGAGATTTGTCCCTGGCAGTGAATAATCAGTGGGGACAGGAAAAAGGGCCAGGTTCTCAGGTCAGGCCACCGACGATCTCTCCACTCATCCTCCTGGCCTGGACAGAACTCTGGGCTCCATGGGAGCTGCCGTTCAAAGATCAGAGTCCCAAGGACTTCCAGGTCCCCTGGAGCCCAGTGGTGGGCACCATATAGGGGGACCCTGTTCCTCCCCTCCGGGCTGTGTGCCAGTCAGTCCCCGACCCACCGAGGGACCAGCCTTACTTTCCGCTACCGCTGTGGCTCTTCCCTCTCCTGCAGGGGGGCGACAGGGCGCTCGGGGTGTGGGTCCGTTTCCGTGGCCTGCCAGGGCCTCTGCGTGCCAGCCTCTTATGGGGATCCTCGAACCTGTCCCTTAAAGAGAACCATAGGGCCGGGCTGGGAACCTGGGGGGTAGGCGGGGCATGGAGAAGGGCACACATTGCACACAGGGCAATCGGGTCCACGCACACACCTGACCACTGTCACTACTGACCGGATGCCCAGGATGGGGCATAGGCTAGGGAGACACTCACCCCGAGTCTCGGCGTCGCTGCAGCTTTACCAGCTCTCGCTGTTTCTCTTTGTACTGACGTTGGACCTCTGCGAGCCGCATCCGGAAGTCCAGCTCCAGGGCATCCATATCCTCCAGGGACGACTTCATGGCAAACATCTAGAAGGAACACCAAGGAGTTGAGGGCAGAGGACACAGTTGAGGATGCTGATGCCTGCTGATGCCCCACTTCCCCATCTGGTAGATGTACTCTCAGATAACAGTGTAAAAGATCCAGTGGCTGGAGTCCCCATCACTGTTGTTTTGTTTGTTTTTCGAGACAAGGTCTCATGGAGTCCAGGCTAGCCTCAGATTCAGTAAGTGGTTGGGGATGACCTTGAACTTCCTCCACATCCTGAGCATTGGGACCTTTACAGACATGTTCCACCATGTCGAGTTCAGAAAGTGCGGATGGAACTTAAGGCTTCAAACATGCTAAGCAACAACTGACCTCCATTCCCAGCTTTTAGTTTTATTGTTATTGTGTGTACATGTGTGTGGACGTGTGTGCCACAGCTCATGTGTGGAAGTCAGAGAGCAAACCTGAAGGAGTAGGTTCTTTCCTTCCACCATGTAGCTCCCAGGGATTGAACTCAGACCATCAAGCTTGGTATCAAGTGCCCACTCCTACTGAGCTATCGTCCCAGCTATTTTTAATTAATTAATTATAATGCGTATGAGTGTTTTGCCTGCATGTACCTAAGTGCACCCAGGTGTGCAATGCCCACAGAGGCCAAAGGAGGGCATCAGATCCCTGGAGTTACAGGTGGTTGTTAGCCATCAGTAGGTGCTGGGAACTGAACCCAGACCCTGTGCAAGAGCAACCAATGCTCTTAATTGTTGAGCCATCTCTCCAGCCCTTCTTTTTCTTTCCGAGACAGGGTAAATTATGCTATAGTTCAGGCTGGCCTGGAAGTCTCAGTAGTCCCCCTGTCTCAGTTTCTTAAGTGCTGGGACTACAACCATGAGCCACTACACCCAGCCAGTCCATCACTGCCTGTTACCAGATATGGATCCTATCTCTCCTCTTATGTTCAGGAGCCCTAACACCAACTTTGCAGGGTTGTATCAACATTGGTATGGCACTATCCTAACTGTCCTGAAGGTTCAATGAGGCAAGTGTGTCATTTACACACACAGATTTGCACTGGACAGCTGCTGCCCATGGTTACATGCACAGCAAAAGGCAGAAAGACCCAGGCCTGGCTTCTTCCACCCCATCATGCTGCACCCATGGGACATGCTGATGTGCAATCGGATGGATTGACTAATGGATTGACTAAAGCCCAGAGAGGGGAAGTCACCTGCCCAGGAACATGCAGCAAGGAGTGTGAAGGTAAAAAAATCGGATAGCTGCCCTGGCCTCCACCGCGCCAGGAGTTAGAAAAGCTGGCAGAGCTTACCTGTTCCTCTTTCTTCTGCATCCAGCTATACTTCTTGTTGGGGTTCAGCTCACGAGGGAGCCGCAGGTTCTTGAGTGGGTCCTCAAAGGGGCCTTCCAGTACCTCCTTCAGCATGTGGCTGCTGGCTGCCAGGAGGCTCTCCAGTGAGGGCCGAACAGCTAGGCTTGGCTCTGCAGTTGGGATGGAGGAGAGTGAGGCTGTGATGGCACAGAGACTTAGATCCCCTGGAATCTGGATGCACCTGCACAGGCATCTTGAGGCCAAGACAAACCCTAGATACTGCAGCCAGGCCAGCTTGGACCCTGCACAGAGAGGAGACTGAGGCCACACAGCCACACAGCCATCTTGAGCTGCCTGGACTATCATCCCAGGATGTAGGATGTCCTCCCACATCAAGTAGACAGAATAGAGGAGTCTTGTTCCTATACTGTGTGTGGGACCCTAGGAAAACTAGGAGTCACTCAAGGCTGGCAGAGGCTCCTTACCAAGGACAATCATCTCCCCACATATTTGGTTTTAAATTTCTCCTCAGTGAATATATATGATTCCCCCAACCAGAAAACAGGTCTGGGGAAACAGAGGTGGTGCACACCTGTCATCCTAACACTCAGGAGGCTGAGGTAGGAGGATTGAGCTCAGATTACATAGTAAAGACCCTATCTCCAATCAAAAAAATTCTCTGGGAGGGCCAGGTATGACACTGCACACCTTTAATCCCAGAAACAGGAGGATCTTTGTGAGTTGAAGGCCAGGCTGGTCTATATAAGTAAGTTCCAGGCCTGCCAAGGATACATAATAAGACCCTGTTTTTGTTTTTGTTTTTTAAAAAAAAGCAGGGTGTGGTGTTGCACAGCTTTCATCCCAGTACTCAGGAGGCAGAGGCAGAAGGATCTTTGTGAGTTCAAGGCTAGCCTGATCTATGTAGTGAGGCTCCAGGCCATCTGGGACCCTGTCTCAAAAATAAAAAAAAATTTTTTTAAATGTATACAGAGGCTGGGCGTGGTGGCGCACTCCTTTAATCCCAGCACTCGGGAGGCAGAGGCAGGCGAATCTCTGTGAGTTCAAGGCCAGCCTGGTCTACATAGTGAGTTCCAGGACAGGGAGAGAAAGAGAAAGGAGGCAGAAGAAAAAAACCAAAGACAGAGAGAGAGAGGATAGAGAGAGAGAGAGAGAGAGAGAGAGAGAAAGCCAGATAGAGAGAGACAGAGACAGAGACAGAGACAGAGAGCCAGAGAGATGGCTCAGCAGTTAAGGGCACTGACTGGTCTTGTATAGGATCCAGGTTTGGTTCCCAGCTAACAACTGTCAATATCTCCAGTTCTAGGAGATCCAACACCCTTTTCTGGCCTCTGCACACACAAGTGCACCATGCCTGGCTATTTTAATTTTGGTTTTATTTTACTTATTATTTGGGGGGAGAGAATCAGGTTGCATATAGAGGTCTGAGGACAACTTTGGGGAGTCTCTCATGCCCCCATGAATTCTAGGGATCAAACTCAGGTCGTCAGGCTTAGCAGCAAGCACCTTTACCTACTGAGCCATTGCACCAGCCCTGTGTTAATTTTCACACCTGCATTTCCTTTGATTTAAATACGACCAGTTTTTGTGTACGTGTCAAATGTGCTTGAGGAAAAAGAGGAAGAGTGTTCACTATCTTCCGTGTCTAAAGGTGAATAGTGATGACTACAACATACAGATCAGGGTTTCTGCACCCTGACCCAGCTGCTGGCTGGTCCCCTCTGGGGCCAGCTATCTCTGTAGTGTTGCTCACTGAAGACTCCTCCTTTCTCCACTAGATGTCAGCAGTGTTCCCCTGAAGCTATGACAACCAGAAATCTAGCTGATATCCCCCAGGGGCTAAACATAGCTAATTATCTTCTCCATGAGAATCATGTTTTGTTCTTTTAAAAATTTTTCCCTTGCCAGGTGTGGTGGCCCACGCCTGTAGTCCCAGCACTTGGGAGGCAGAGGCAGGCGGATCTCTGTGGGTTCAAGGCCAGCCTGGTCTACACAATGAGTTCTAGAACAGCTGGGGCTACAGGGAGACCCTGTCTCAAAAAAAAAAAAATTTTTTTTTTCTCTTATTTCATTTTCCCCCTATCCACCCCCCAAACCAAGGTCTCACACAGCCCAGGTTAGACTCAAGCTCACTATGTAGCTAAGGCTGACTTTCAACTCCTGATCCTCCTCTGCCTCTGCTTCCTGAATGCTGGGATGACAGGTGTGACCCACCACACCTGGTTCATACAGTGCCAGAGATGGAACGCAGGGCTCCACACGTTAGACAAGCATTCTACCACCCACTGAGCTCTATCGTCAGAGCTTTTTTTTTTTATTTCTGAGAGTTCCTCAGGCTGGCTTTGAACTTCACTCTGAAGCCCAGGCAGGCCTTGAACTTTCAATCATCCTGCCTCAGCCATAACCGAGATGGACAGGTCTGTGCCACCAGGTGGGTGGGTTTTATTCTTAACACATCCTTAGACAAACAAGGGCTACCATGCAGTGACTCTACGAACTCCCTAGTCAGTATCAGGTTAGAGCAGGTTGGCCCTCTACATCCTGCCCTCCACGCCTTCTGGTAAGGCAGGAGGCAGGTGCTCTGTACACCAGGAGGGAGCCAGGGGACCAGTCTGTCAAGTCCTTCTCCCTCCAACTAACTAGCCTCGTTAAGGCTCTTCAAAGACATCTGGGGGACACAGGCATGACCTCCCAGGCCAGCCTTTATGGATACAGCTGCAACCCCTAACTTAGCAAATTGCATTCTAAACACTAGTACCTCAGGCTCCCAATGCTGGCACCATAGGTGTGCACTGTGCTGACAAGCCCCACGAGCACAACAGGGCTTTGTTTGGATACAGAGTCTCTGCAGAGACAGCTGTGAGATTACTAAGGTAGGCTGTAATCCAATACATGGATTAAATATATTTGGAAACAAAAATAGGCAAAGGTATCTACAAGCCAAAGAGAAAAGTCTAGAAAGGTCTATAACATGTCTATAATCCCAACATTCAGGAGGGATGAGGCAAAAGGTTTGTTGAAGATTCAAAGCCAGCTTGGGCCACATAGTTCTAGGCTACCCTGGGCTATTTACCAGCCTCAAATATTATTATTATTATTATTATTATTTTAGAACATAATAGAGTCTAAGCAACCCAGTCACTGGCCAACTGTTCTAAGAGTCCCAGGAAACAAAGAGAGGTGACCTGGAGCTGGGCCCAGCTGTTCACTGCTGGCCTTTATTTGGGAGTTCATCTCCAAATGTGTATGTAGAGAAACTCCTCACAAAAGAACAGGGGCTGAGTTTGGAAGTGCATGAATGAAATCCAAGCAAGCATTTTCCAACTACAGAAATTGCTTTTTTTTTTGAGACAGGGTCTCCCTGTAGCCTCAGTTGACCTAGAACTTGCTATGTAGACCAGGCTGCCCTTGAACTCAGAGATCCACCTGCCACTGCCTCAACTTTTTTTTTTTTAAATCTGTGTAAGTGTGTGTGTATGTATGCACATACATTAATATGTGTGAGTGCAAGCATGTTCCCATGGAGTGTAGGTAGAGCTCAGAGGCCAACGTCTGGTTTGAGACAGGGTCTCTTGTTCTCCCACTGTGCATGCGAGGCTAGCCAGCCTTGGAACATTCCAGGATTCTCCTATCTCCACCTCCAATCTCACTGCAGAAGCACAGAATTACATGCACATGTAAAAACATCTGGCTTTCCGAGGGTTCCAGGGATTCAAACTCAGGTCCTCATTCTTTCATAGCAAGTGCTTTACTAACTGAGCCATCTCCCCAACCCCCAACCACAGCATTTTCTACAGCGAAAGGCAGGAACTCCAATTTGCCATAGGTCTGTGTTTTTTACTGGCCCTTCTAGGAAAGAGGCAACCTTGTCTAGTCCAATGAGCTGAGCTGAGCAGGTCCACTGGCCTGGGAGGATTTACAGGAGCTGGCACAGAGGCAGTCAAGAATGAGGCCATCGGAGATAAAAGTAGATCAAACAAAGGGAGGCAGAGGGAGCAACAACCAACTGGGTATTCCCAGGAAAAAGAAACTCCTGGTGATTTTAAGTACCCAAGATCCAGTCCAAAGATTTCTGTTTTGTTTTTTTTTTTATTGTTGTTGTTTTTCATTTGTTTTGTTGTTTTGTTTTGTTTTGTTGAGACAGGGAGGTCCAGCTGGCCTGGAACTATGTAAACCCAGCTGGCCTTGATCTTGCAGAAATCTGCCTGCCTCTGCCACCTGAGCACTGGGATTAAAGGCATGCTCCACCACACCCAGTTTTGTTTTGTTTTGTTTCCTAAACCAGGTCTTACAGGGCCCAGACTGACCTTGAACTCTATAGCTGGAGGATGACCCTTGAGTGCTGGTCCTCCTGCCTACATCTCCCAAGGGCTGGGACTATACATCTCCTTTGGATGGAACCCAGGGCTTCATGCACTCTGTCAACTGAGCTACATGCCAGCCCCTCTCCTGTCTTTCTTTGTGTGTCTGTGTGTACATGTGACAGAACACATGTGGAGGTAAGAGCAGAACTTTGGGCAGCCTGTTCTCTCCTTACACCATGAGGGGTCCTGGGGAATCAAACTGAGGTTGTCAAGCTTGGCACCTCACTCACTGAGCCACCTTCCTGGCCTTCTCCTGCTTTTCTTAAAGCCAAATGAATTTCTGTCTCTCGCAGCTCAAAAAATCTTATTCTTCTACAATACACCATTAAAGGAAAAAAGCAAAATTCTACAAGCAGGAACCACAGAGTTTGGTCACAGGCCAGTGAGAAAAGACTTACTACTAACCTGGATGCTTGAAGGCCGTCAAAATGGCACCTTTGGTTATATGTATTTCCCCACTTTTTTTTCCTTCTCCAGTACTGGAGATGGAACACGTGGCCTAGGGCCTTACATATGGTAAGCAGGTACACTACCTCTGAGCAACACTCCTAGTCCTTCACTAGGGATTTTAGGCAAGCTCTCTACCACTGAGTCATGCCCCAGCCCTTCAGTGGAGGGTTCTAGGCAGGTACTCTACCATTGAGCCACAACCACAGCCCCACACCGGGGTAGATTCTAGGCACTCACTCTACTTTGAACCATGTCCACACAGACCTTCACTGGGGGATTGTAGGCAGGTGCTCTACCACTGAGCCACATCTTCAGCTTTCTTTTTGTTTTGTACTATGAGAATTAGTTTCACTAAGTTGCCTAAGACTGTCTTGTACTTCCTCTAGCCCAGGCTGACCTTGAATTCACAATCTTCCTGCTTCAGCCTCCCAGGTAGCTAGGATGACAAGCCTGTGCCAACAAGTCCAGCTTTATAATTAAAAAGACAATAAATGGGGGCTGGAGAGATGGCTCAGCAGTTAAGAGCACTGACTGCTCTTGCAGAGGACCCAGGTTGGGTTCCCAGCACCCACATGGCAGCTAACAACCGTCCTTAACTCCAGTTCGAGGGGAATCCGAAGCCCTCTTCTGACCTCCGTGGCACTGCACGACACAGGTGCACTCACATACATGCAGGCAATACATTCATACACATAAAATAAAAATAATAAAAAATATTTTTAAAAAAAGACAATAAATGAATAAGCCATATTCCAAGGGTCTTCAAGTTTAAAAAAAAAAAAAGAAAATCGAGTCAGGAGTGGTGTCGCACATCTTTATATTTTTTTGAACTTTTTAAAAAAATTTTATTTATTATTTTTATTTTATGTGTAAGCGTGTATTGCTGCATGTAAGTAAATGTACCCATGTCATGCAATACACGAGGTCAGAAGAGGCTGTCGGATCCCCTGGGACTGGAGTTAAGGACAGTTGTTAGCTGCCATGTGGGTGCTGGGATTTGAACCCAGGTCCTCTGCAAGAACAACCAGTGTTCTTAATCGCTGAGCCATCTCTCTAGCCCCTATATATGTATTTTGTTTGTTTGTTTCTTTTTGAGACAGGGTCTCCCTGTAGCCCCAGCTGGCCTGGAACTCACTATGTATACCAGGCTGGCCTTGAACTCACAGAGATCCGCCTGCCTCGCCTCCCGAGTGCTGGGCTTAAAGGTGTGCACCACCACGCCCTGCTTTTATATTTTTTATATATATATAAAAATATATATATATAATATATATATTTATATATATATATTTTTTAAACAAACAAGGGCTCACTATGTAGGCCTGGCTCATCTGGAACTCTACGTAGATCAGGCTGGCCTGGAGTTCACAGAGATCCTCCTGCCTCTGCCTCCAAAGTGCTAGGATTAACATGCACCTGGCTTCTATAAGTTTTTTGGGAAACTCCCAGATTCCATAGACCCAATGCTCACCTGCACTCTCCTGGCTCCTCTTGTCCAGCTCCAGCTCAGCGATCTCACTCAGCAGGTTGATCCCTTGCAGGAAGCTGTGCTCCAAGACCATGCTGGGGGCCGGGTCCAGTTTCTCCACAGCCTGGACCCCAGTGCCCAGAGAGGGCAGAGGCCTAGCCTGGGGTAGCTCAGCAGCAGCTGCCAGTGCATTCATGCCGGCCAGTGGATCCTCTAGGACTGGCAACAGTTGTTCATCCCTAGCCTCTTCCAGATAGCAGGCACTGCCCGGAGCAGGTGCAGCCTCCTGGGCCTCGAGGTTCGAACACTGATCCTCTGTGGCAGGTAGGTCACAGTGTGAGAGCTCCAAGCTGGGCTGGGGCTCAGGCAGAGATGGCTGGGGCAGGCCTTCCTCAGGTTCTGCCTCAGCCACAGGTCTCTCCATCAGCACATCCAGAAATACCTCCACTGGCTCCTCCTTAGTCTCTACCAGTGGCTCTGGTGTCAGCCGTGTCCCCAGGTCCAGGGTGGCCACATGGGGTTCTGTCCTGCCTGGTAGTTCCATCTGCGATTCAGTAACCTGTGCAAAGTCTGAGCCTTCAGAGGGCTCCCCACAGCCCTGCCCTGAGGCACTCAGCGCCTGGGCCTCCAGCAGGCCACCTCCACAGCCACCTGCCGGGCTCACAGCCACCATGGTCTCAGGGACAGGCAAAGCTAGTGGTGACTCCAGGGGAGGCAGCTCTGAGGGGCCCTCCTCTATGTCCTCCACCTCAGCTTTCACCTCCCTGTCAGCCAAAGGCTCTTCCTCTGGACTCTCCTGAGGTGGCTCTGGGATCTTGGAGGGTGACAGGCAGATGGGCTTGTCTTCCGGGGACAGTGCAAGGCGCTCGGGTTCTTCGGAAGGGAGTGGCACGTCGGGGGCCAGGCCTTCAGCATCAGCGGCTGTGGTAGGCTGCAGTAGGAAGGGGTATGGCCTCCCATAGTGTGGTGGCAGGGCTTGGAATGGGTACCTGGGGGGCATATCTGTCAAAGACATAAAGAGGTCAGTGTAGGAGGCTTCCCAGGGCTCCAATAACCAGTGTTCCCATCTCCCAAGATACAAGAGATTCAACACACAGCCAACCACCCTCTGCTTGACTAGTTACAAGGTGGGACGTCCCTCCTGAGATACCCAAAACCCTTCTACATGTCTGGGCCTTGACAGCAAAATGAGCCCACTATCTTATCCTCAAGGGACTTCTGTATCAAAGCAGAATCAAGACTGGACCAGAAGCAAGTGCTTAAATAAGGTCCACAAAGATCCATCAGTCCTAGCCCAGCCTGTGTCCCAGCAAATAAAGTAACTGTTCAAAACCTGACAATAATACACTTTTGGCCCAAGAGCAGGGCTGTGCGGAGTGACTCTGCAGACTGAGACCAGGCCCATGCCGGGGAAGTGCCCAACAGGAGCCTAACAAAGGACAACAGAATAGCAGACAGTCAATCCCAGCACTCGGGAGGCAGAGGCAAGAGAATCTCTGAGATCGAGGCCAGCCTGGTCTACACAGTGAGATCCAGGCCAGCTGGGGCTACAGGGAGACCCTGCCTCACAACAACAACAACAAAAACCTTCAGACAGAATACAATGCTCTCAACACCAGTATCACAGCAGACAACCCCAGAGAGACAGCAACCTGCCCAAACTTGCATAGTACAGATGCAAGATTCTGAATCCAAGTCCTCCCAAGCACAAGTTCACAATCTTTACTTCCCCCAGGAGAGGAGACATACTCCTTAGTCCCCAAAGCCACCTGCTGCCAAGCTTGTTGAACACAGGGCACTGGACTGTGTGTGTGTGTGTGTGTGTGTGTGTGTGTGTGCACCACCCAGCATGGGGTCAAGGGAACAGCTGCCCAGATGGGCACCTCTAATGGTCCCCAGCGTGACTTAGCAATGCCTGAGTGCTCAGTTTACAGATCTGGTTTTATATCACACGTAGAGCAGTAGACCCTCTCACAGTACATTCTGTCTGGACCTCCTACACCACCACTGAGAAGGGGTCAGGGAAGAACAGCAGGGGCACGTGTTCCAGAGCTGGGCAGCAGACTGCACACTGCACACTGCACTGGAAAGAGTGAGTGAATCAATGAGCCAGTGAACAGGGAGGAGTAAGTGAAGGAATAAGTTGGGCGTGGGGCACACCCTGTAATCTCAGTACGCAGGAGGCAGAGGCAGGCGGATCTCTGTGAGTTCAAGGCCAGCCTGGTCTACATAGCAAGTTCCAGGCCAGCTGGGGCTACAGGGAGACCCTGTCTCAAAAAGACCAAAAAAAAAAAAAGAGTGAATGACGAATGGATGGGTGATGATTAGATGGGCAAGTGAGTGTGAGTCAAGAGACAGGCGGGAATGAACAAATGAATGCACGAGCAAATGAACAGTCAAGAGTGAGTGATGAACCAAGCCCACCAGTGAACAACTGGGGATTCAGTGTCCCCACATTCAGGACTGCTGAGGCCAGGCAGCCCGTGTCCTGTGCTCCCACCTGAGAATAGAGCCTGGAAGGGGCTGGGCGCCTCCTTCTCCAGGTCCAGGTCTTTCTTCTCCACCACATTCTCAGGGGCTTCTTCCTTGCGGGTGAGGCCAGGGGTGGGTGGCGGGGAGGCGGGTGATGGGCTGCTGGGGTGGGAGCTCGGCGTGGCAGGGTAGGTGTAGGCAGGTGGCTTGGACACATCCTCCAGTTTCTGGATAACCTTGGCCTTCAGAGCCGTCACAGGGGAGGCTCGGGGTGATGGCGGTGGGCTCACGGCCTTGCTGTGGGCTCCTGAGGGGCCTGTGGTCAGTCCAGTGGGCTTTCGAGGCAGCATCCCTGGGCCCGAAGCAGCCAGGCCAGCCTTGCCTGCGGCCTCCAGACTCCTCTTACTCACTTTCTCCTCCATCTCAGCACGATGCTCCTGTGCCTTCAGCCGCTCCTGCTGGTGAGGGGACCAGTGTTCAGGGTCAGTGTGACAAGAGCCATCACCAGCACCTGCTGGGTCCCCGGACTCCAGGCAAGATCCCAGGTCCAAGCCACCCAGCCCTCCCTGTCTTGAAAGATTCCACCATGGAAATTCCACAACAGCACACAATAAGTGTGGTATTCCATAGAACCCACAGGACAGGGCCGGGGACAGGGCACAGAGCCCTAGCTGTTGCCAGGAAGCCCTGGCCACCTGTCTGGAAGCCCCTTGCCACCAGTCTGGAAGGGACTTCTATCAAGACTCTCCTGGCCCTCATAGTTGAAACAAGAGGCCCCTGAGAGTGAAAAAAAGAAAAAAAGCCACCCTGGGGCTGGAGAGATGGCTTAGTGGTTAAGAGCACTGACTGCTCTTGCAGAGGACCCAGGTTCAGTTCCCAACCCCCACATGGCAGCTAACAACCATCCATAACTCCAGTACCAGGGATCTGACGCCCTCTTCTGGCTGCCATGGACACTGTATATGTAGTGCACTTATAAATGTGCAAGCAAAACACTCATACACACAACATAAAAATAGTAAATCCAAAAAAATTTTTTTTTAAAAAAGGAGCTGGCCCATGCCCTTAGCCCTACACTGAATGTATTCAATGGAGTACTTCCTGCCTGCTCAGTGCTGAGCTGTATTATCCAAATACCTCAGGGCCAGGAGGAAATTACTGAGGCATCGGATAACAAAACGAGAGGGAGCAAACCACTTCAACAATAGCCAATAATTACAGGAGCTGGGCATTAGTAAGCCAAACACACAAAGATCTGCTTCCCACTAAGAGCAACTGAGCTCAGGAACCATCACTTACTAGACACCTTTGTTTTCAGAAATGATTAAAGACCAGAGAGGTTAGTCATTAGTCCAAGGACACAGAGCCAGGGCTGAGGCCCTGATAACATCTTTGTACTATTCCGTTGACTTTCCAAAGTGGATACTGCCCAGAAAAGGAGGGGGACCCTCTGACATCCCTTGAGTGTCCAGTTCAAATGTCCCCCAATCCATGGATCACCTCTGCCTTAGTCTTCTTATTGCCCATTGTTCCCTACCCCCATTGGGCATCATCCACCTACCCCTGGGCCTTTGCACATCTTTTTCCCTCTATTCCACCTCTGTTCGGATGCTGCTTCCTACAGAAGTCCTTCTCTTTGGAGGTTGTGCAAGTTGAGGCATCTACCTCCCATCAAGGGAGCGGAAACTCACCACCAGCTGGGCACTCCTCTGCAGTTCCAGGGCCTGAGCAGCCTGTTGCTGAAGGTACAGCAGCTCTTGCTGTCTCAGGAAGTGCTGCTGGGAAAATAGCTGCAGTTGCTGGGCATGGTGCAGGGGACTGCGACCCGGTGGGTACAGGGCGGGCCAGAGGGGTGGCACCGCAGCACGCTCCATCAGCTCAGCTGTGGAGACAGATGACACAGGGCTGTACCTATGGCCCACGCTCCCTCACATGCTCCCATCCTGTTTCCAGAGAGAGGCCCAAAGCAGACAGACAGCCACCAGGAGACCTGTGGCCCCTGCTGACTTCCACGGCCAGGGAGACTGTCCCCCATTTATGTGCGTACCACACCCCTATCCAAACACCCCCCTCTCCCAGGTTGGATGCCCAAAAAAGGCCACAACAGGAGCATGCCAATATGCAGGACTCTATCAAGGCCACCTTGGGGACTATACCCTATGGCCTGCAAAGTGGGTCCCAAGAAGGACATGAGACTAGGTGTTTCAGTCCCTGCAGGCAGCCCTGCTTGGCTTCTCCTGGGGGTTCCAGGCTTTGTCCCCTGGAAGCAACTAAGTTGAGCCCACCTGTCCCTCATCCCCTTCTGCAAAGCTGCTCCACCACCATGGGAGATTGACAGAATCCCTGCCTGAAACATAGGGGTTACTTACCAAAGTGAGGCAGGTGATCACTAGGAATAACCACCAGTTGACCAGACTGGGGGTCCCTGACGAACTGGTAAGCCGACGGCAAGGAGCCCCCGAGGCCAGGTGGGAATGCGGGAGCCATGCCCTGGTGTAGAGAAGGGGGTCCCAAGCCTAGGGAGAGAAACCCAAGTTCACTTCAGTGTCAGGAGGTACAAGGCCCATTGCCAGCACCCTGATTCCTCAGTCTCACCAAGGACTTCAAGGCAAGTTTAAGAGGGCAGGCAGACAGGGGCAAACTCCTATGTCCCACCCCAACTAGGAAGGAAAGCAAGACTGACCAGACCCAGGGATGAAAAGAGCCAGTGGTGAGTCCCAGCCTTCCTACCATGGAAAGAAACCCCCAAATGTATACTTACCATAGGGGTGTCCAGCAAGCCACATGGATGTGCTGCCTGAGCGAGGCAGCCAGGGGTGTGTGGCCAAATGTGCCGCGGGGTCAGCAGACCAGCGTCCTGAACCTGTCAGCGCTGGGCCCCCAGTCACCATAAGGTTGGGGTTCAGGCCATTAGGAGCACAGCTGGTGGGGTGTAGGCGGGCCAAATCAGCCAATTCCTTACTTTCTCTGCAAGAGGAAAACAGAGATATGGCCAGGGGCAGGGAGGAAGAGAAAGGGGAACCCCCACCGTAGGGACCTGGCAGACACTCAGGCTGAGTGTGGGGACAGATGAGAAAGCTAGGGGCCTTATCCTCTGGCTAGAGGGCACTCAGGGTCACAGTGCTTGACACCCCCAGATGGCTCGGCTCTCAGGACAATGATGGGAGCCAGAGATCAAGGATTCAAACCCTCTGGTAAGAGTAAGTCACTCCCCCTGGGGACCCTAGATGCTATCCTCAAGACGAGATCCCCCCACTCACCGAAGCAGCTTTTCCTGGTCCCGGTCCAGTCGTGCCCCTAGGAGCCTGTCCTCCCGGTGGTGCCTAGCACGTTCATCCACACAGTCCTCATCAGTTCGGCCATGCCCTGAGGGACCAAGGTGACAGTGAGCAGTACCCCACCAGCCCCCAGCATCCAAACCCTACCCATCACCCATCACCCATCACTGCCTGCCCCTCAAGCATCCCATAAAGCCCATTTACGCCCTTGTGAGGCTTTCTTAGAAACACAGATTCTTATAACACACTGGGCTCCCCCACCAACCCCACTGAGAGGTCTTTGTGTCTAGAAACGTCTCCTCTATTCCTCCCACTCCCAGGAGCCTGCCTTTCAGATAGCTGTGTTGAGAAACAACAGCAGACAGCACAGTTATAATAAAACACACTAAAGCCTGTCATACAACAGGGCATGGTGGCCCACACCTGCAATCCCAACACTTGGGGAAGTTGAGGAAGGAGGATGGATGTGAGTGCGGAGCCAGACTGGACTACATGGAGTCCAGACCAGCCTGGGCTACAGAATGAGATTGTGTCTTTAAAAAAAAGGGCAGGAGGAGGGTTGCTCAGCGGGTCAAGGTGCTAGCCACCAAACCTGAGGACCTGAGTTTGATCCAGGGGTTCATGTTGGTAGAATGACAGAAGCGACTCCCACAGGATGACCTCTGACCTTCACACATGCAAGGTGGCATACACACATACTAATAAAGTTTTTTTTTTTTTTTTGTCTTTTTTAGACAGGGTCTCCCTGTAGCCCCAGCTGTCCTGGAACTCACTATTAGACCAGGCTGGCCTTGAACTCACAGAGATCTGCCTGCTTCTGCCTCCTGAGTGCTGGGATTAAAGGTGTGTGCCACCACGGCCGGCAAGAAAATATAATTTTTCAAAAAATATTTTACTTTGGGGCTGGAGATATGGCTCAGCGGTTAAGAGTACGAACTGCTCTTCCAGAGGACCTGGGTTCGATTCCCAGCACCAACATGGCGGCTATGAACTGTCCTTAACTCTAGTTCCAGGGGAATCCAAATCCCTCTTCTGACCTCCAAGGCATTGCACAACATGGGTGCACTCACATACATGCAGGCAATACACTCATATCCGTAAAATAAAAAAATAAGTAAAATATTTAAGTGCACCCATGTGGTACAATGCCTGTGGAGGTCAGAAGAGGACACTGAATTCCCCTGGAACTGGAGTTATGGATGGTTATTAGCTGAGAATTGAACCCAGGTCCTCTGCAAGAGCAGCAGGTGCTCTTAACCACTGAGCCATCTCTCGAGCCCAAGTAAACATGATTTTAAAAGAGAGAGAAAAAAAGAGAGAGGTTGGCTCAGTGGGTAAAGGAAGGCATTTGCTACCAAGCCTGATGACCTGAGTTTGATCTCCAGAACCCAGGAGATAGAGGAAAGAACTGACTCCCACAGACTGTCCTTTGCCTGCCACACCCACTCGGTGACATGGCCATACACACGCCCGCACACGTGCACACACACACACACACACACAGACACACACAAAATCAATCAATCAATCAATCAGCTGGGCATGGTGGTGCAGGCCTTTGTTAATCCCAGCACTCAGGTAGAGGCAGGTGGATGTCTGTGAATTGGAGACTAGCCTGGTCTACATATCAAACTCCAGGCCCGCCAGAGCTACACAGTAAGACACTACCTCAAAATAGATGATGTGGGTGGAGAGAGAGAGAGAGAGAGAGAGAGAGAGAGAGAGAGAGAGAGAGAAGAGAATGGGGGAGGGGAGCTGGAGCTCACTTGGATGCAGAAAGCCCTGAGCTCCATCCACAGCACCACATAAACCAGGTGATCACAGATCCAAAGTCATTCTTGGCTACACAGCAAGTTCAAGACCAGTCTAGGCTACATGAGACTGTATCAATAAATTAAACAAATAAACATAAATAAAACTGATCGTGGGTGCTGGAGGGATAACAGCAGCTGAGAGCACAGTTTGTCTTCAAAAAGAATGCAGCAACAAAGCACCTGCCCCTCAACTCTCTGCATTCCCCAAACTACAAAGTCCTTAAGAGCACTGTCCCTGCCCAGGATGAGCTCAGGGATAGGAGACACTTCATTTCTCTCCAGGAAGATGGAGACTCAACAGTCCCAGAGGACAGGAGAGAGGCCGGGCCAGAGCACAGCCACTAGAGCCTAGATGCCCAAGGATGGCCAGGCCAGCCTAGATGGGACAGGGCCAGCTGCTAGAGACAGACAGAGAAGAGCCACCAGCTCTACCTGGTGG
This sequence comes from Nannospalax galili, assembly GCF_000622305.1. Taxonomy (NCBI): domain Eukaryota; kingdom Metazoa; phylum Chordata; class Mammalia; order Rodentia; family Spalacidae; genus Nannospalax; species Nannospalax galili. The sequence continues at coordinate 534,364 of NW_008354274.1, read as the reverse complement.
GAGCTTCAGGGTCTGCCTAGAACATTTAAAAATCAAGTCCAGAGGACAGGGAAACCTTGAGCAATTTTGAGTGATGAGAGTGGACAGAGAGGCAGGGGAGGGGTAGGAGGGCTATGTTCACCATCAGAAGCCCTAGGAGGCATCAACGGCCAAATACAGGGTCATTTTCCCCAGGGCCACAGGCCATAGAAGCACCAAGCAGGGTTAATGAGGCCAATACAAAGTCACTGGACGGGTGGGCAAAGGAAGAGGAAGGGGGACGGAGGTAGGAAGTGATGTCACCTACAACTGGGGTGAGGTCCAGCCAGGGCACCCCTCACTTCCAAGGCAACAGGGTTCCCGCAATGACTAAAGCCTAACCCAACACCCCTCCTGTGATGGTTAATACTGAATGTCAACCTGACAGGATCTAGAATCACCTAGGAGACAAACCTCTAGGCATGCTATGAGGATGTTTCCAGAGGGGCTTAGCAAAAGGTAGGAAGACCCACCACTGAATGTGAGTTGCAACATCTCATAGGTTTGGTTCCTAGATTGAAAAAAAAAAAAAAAGAAAGCAGGGCCAACAACATGGTTCAAAAGGTAAAGGCATTTGACATCGACCCTGATGACCTGAGTTTGACCCCTGGGATCTACATGGTGGAAGGAGAGAACTGACTGCTCCAAGTTGTCCCCTGACTTGCATGTGCACACACATACACACAGAAATAAGTGAATAAAAATAAAATGGAGAAAGTGGCTGGAGAGATAGCTTAGTGGTTAAGAGCACCTATTTTGCTATCATGAGAACGAGTGCTTGGGTCCCAGCACTCACATGACCAACCAGAAGTCCTACACACACCTGTAACCACAGCTCCAAAAGGAGTGGAGAAGGAGGACCACTGGGGTGTCCTGGCAGCCAGCTGAACCAAGAAAATAGGGGCCCCAGGTTCAAAGAAGAGATCCTGCCTCAAAGAAATAGAGGGTAGAAGAAGATACTCAACATCCTCTTCTGACCTCCACATGCACACACAGGCAAACACATCTGCACACACATGTGTAGACACTTAATACATATACATACATATAATACGTTATTCTTTTTTTTGGTCTTTTTAAGACAGGATCTCCCTGTAGCCCCAGCTGACCTGGAACTCACTATTCAGACGAGGCTGGCCTCAAACTCACAGAGATCTGCCTGCCTCTGCCTCCCGAGTGCTGGGATTAAAAGCGTGTGCCACCACACCCGGCCTTTATTCTTTTTGTTATTATTATTCTTTATGCTCATTTTTGTTTTCTGTGTATGAGTGTTTTGCCTGCACCTAAGTGCACCTGCACCATGCAATGTCTGAGGAGGCCAGAAGAGAGCATCAGATTCCCTGGAATTGGAGTTAAAGACAGTTGTGAGCAGCCATATAATGCTAGGAACCAAACCCAGGTCCTCTGCAAGGGCAGTAAATGCTCTTAACCACTGACTCATCTCTCCAGCCCCTATATATAAAATTCTTAAAAAGGAAAAAGCGAGCTGAGTACCAGCACTCATCTCTCTGCTTCCTGGCTATGGATGAAACGTGACCAGTTACCTCATGCTCCTGACCCCATGACGTCTCCACAAGGATGAACTGTAGACTCACGCTCTAAGTCAAAATAAACCCTTCCTTCCTTAAGTTGTTTTAACCAGGTATTTTGTCATGGCAACAAGAAAAATAATTAAAGCAAGATTATCCCCTTAAACAGGATAATGGCAGAAGGACAGGACCAGGGGCTGGGGAAATGGCTCAGTTAGTAAACCGCTTGCTGAGAACCCGAGTTTGAATCCCTAAAGCCCTTTTATCTTAAAAATCACTGGGACTCAACTGGCCAGCCAGTCTAGCTGAACTACTGAGCCCAAGTTCAATGAGAGACCCTGCCTCAAAAAATACAGTGGAGACTGAGGAAAACAACCAACATTGACCTCTGGCGTATGGGACTACATATGCATGTGCGCGCACACATACACACAGAGCTGCAGGGGTGTGGTGGTACACACCTTTAGCCCTAGCACGCAATAGGCAGAAAGAGGCAGGTGGGTCTCTGTGAGATGGGAGGCCAGCCTGGTCTACATAGCAAGTGTTCCAGGCCAGCTGGGACTACAGGGAGAATGAACTTTAAGAAGCTCTGTCTGTGGACTCCACAGGGAAACTGAAGCCCAGAAAGGAACAACAGGTTTCAGCCAGGGCCCAGGCAGAGTTCCACAGCTGTGCCAGGAAATCAGAGCATGAGCTCACGCTTCATCGTCCCATAGGAGACGCCACATCAACCAGGCATACAGACTCCCAAGGGCTCGACCATCTGGGAAGGGCACGTGCCGCCAGTCTCTGTGTCTGAGAGCAGCTGTGGGCATGGCATTTGCTGCTTCGGGTACCACAAAGGGGAGGTACCTGGGGCATAGCCTGAACGCCAGGCTACAAGCCTTCTGCCCATCCTGGCTGAATTGGCGGGGATTATTTCCTATCCCAAGTGCCACCTGCCACTAAACACGAACTCAGAGCAGCTGCCATGTCCAGAACCACTAGGCAGAGCCACAAGCCACGCCACTCTCTGCCAATTGTTTGGCTCCCGAAGAAATGTCACATGACCTATATGGGTCCCTATGGCCACAGTTCCTCTTGGTTCCTCCTCATGGGGTCCAGAGTCTCCCTCTGATCTCTACACGGCAGTCACATGCATTCCTTCCATAACTCACTCTCTCTGTGTCTCACTCTCTCTCTCTTTCTCTCTGTCGACGTTCCTTCCACCCAGAATGCCTTCCACTGGACTATTCAATGCAATTTCAATTGCTGCCTCCTCCGGGAAGCCCACCCTGACCACCTCTCCTCCATCACACTTCCCTTTTATCTCTCTCACAGCACCAACACAGCATGTAGCCATTTTGTTTGTGGGCTGGTTACCAACTGGTCTCCTGCACCAGACTGCATGCATTCCTCAGGTTCCAACAGTCAGTCCTATTTGTGGCTGTCTACCTCTCCTCCACACAAGACAAGACCGGACAGAGAGTAGGAAGAACAGGCATACAGAGGAAGAACAAGATATGCAGAGGGGAAGGCACATGAAAAGCCCTGAGGTGGAACCTGCCCTGGGAGGGACAGTGAGGAGGCCATAAGGCTACAGAGAGTAGGCAAGAAAAAAGATCCCAGTACCTGCCCAGAATCCCTCAGTGAGGGGCTGGGGTCATGGGTCAGGGGTAGAGCTCCTACCCGTGAGGGCCTAGGGGTGTGGCTCAATGGTAGAGCTCCGGCCTAGAATCTCCCAGTGAGGGGGTAGCATATACAAGGTAGCAGGTTTTCATTCCCAACACTGGGGAAAAAAAGAAAAAAA
>NW_008354274.1:488108-530979 GCF_000622305.1 Nannospalax galili | reverse complement strand
GGGAGGCAGAGGCAGGCGGATCTCTGTGAGTTCAAGGCCAGTCTGGTCTAATAGTGAGTTCCAGGACAGCTGGAGCTACAGGGAGACCCTGTCTCAAAAAGACCAAAAAAGAAAAAAAAAAAAAAATCAAAGATGAGCAAATTCCCCTCAGCTCAAACTTCAGCCACACCCTCTTCTCTTTCTTACAAGTACTTATGACCCCGTGGGCTCAAGCATCTTAGACTCTGAATCGTGAGCCCCTCAACAATATGAAATCTCTACCATAGGACCCTACTAGGAGCAGATCATATCCCCTATCATTCCAACCCAGAATAAGCAGGAGCTGCTGCACATTCCCACCATCTAAGAGCAGGCATCCCTGGTTCTAAGCATCTCTGCCCAAAGCAACAGCCTCAGTCAGTCTGTCAACAAACATTCAACATCCATTAAGTACAGTTTACTTGGCCCTCTATGCCGGAGAATTTGAAGACAGGGCAGATAGGGAGCCATATCCTGATTCAAAGTCCAAAGGCTTGGGTGATCTAAGGGAACACAAGGATATCCAGGAATTAGCCAGAGATAGCCAATACAGGGATGAGGAGGGCTTGCCAGGAAACAGACACAAAACAGGCATGGACCAGCTAAGGCACTCGGTGGGTGTAAAGATACTGCTGGGAAGTCAGGCCTGTTTAATCCCAGCACTTGGGAGGCAAGTCTGGATCGCTGTGAGTTGGACACCAGACTGGCCTAAGTGGTGAGTTCCAGGCCAGCCAGAGCTACATAGTGAGACCTTGTCAAAAAAAGGTTTAAAAAGACCCAGGCCCTGCACCCCATCCCTGGGCAGGGCAAGGCACCATAGAGGAACCAAGATACCAGCTTTGGCTGTAACATTACAGGTAGGGAGCTCCCATGAGACGGAGCACCTTGGCCTCACTGAATTGTCTGGGAAACAGGGTTGAGGCAGTGGGTCCAGAAGGCCTCTGTGATATGGTAGAGAAAGGGCTTAGCGTTAAGACCATGAAACCCAGTAGGTAATGGGAGCCAGGCCCAGGGAGGGTGGGGACCCCGGACATAGCAGCAGATGTGCACAAGATTAGGTGCCTCTAGAGGAAATCTAGTCTGGGAGATGTGGGAAGGAGGTTTCACAAATGGCCCTGGACTGTGGGACAAGAGAAGACACTAGAAGCTTAGACAACAGCTGCTTTGAGATGTCACAATGTGAGGAGCACTCAACACGACCTTTCTTGACCTTCACCCAGTCACACCCCACCCCCCAAACCCACTGACATGGCTTTGGTGCCTGAACCACAACCACAGGCCCTTGTTACAGCAACAGGCTGTACTCTTAGCTAACCAAGTACAGAGCTCAACAAACACACTACAGACAAGTCTCCAAAATACTCAAAGAATCAAGGAAACTGATCAGCTAATCAAGTTCTGGGAAAAGATCTATGCTCACTAGTGATTAAAAGTAATGAGCCCTCGGTTGGAAAGATGGCTCAGCAGTTAAGAGCACTGACTACAACGATAACTCCAGTTCCAGGGGATCCAACGCCCTCTTCTGACCTCGGTGGGCATTGTACAGCACAAGTGCACTTATCTACATGCAGGCAATATACTCATACACATAAAAATAAAAATAATAAATAAATTTTTAAAAAAAAAAAAGAAAGAAAGCTGGGGCTGGAGAGATGGCTCAATGATTAAGAACACTAGTTGTTCTTGCAGAAGACCTGGGTTCAACTCCCAGCACCCACATGGCAGCTAACAACTGTCCGTAACTCCAGTCCCAGGGGATCTGATAGCATCTTCTGACCTCCGAGGGCAATGCACAACATAGGTGCACTTACCTACATGCAGGCAATACACTCATACACATAAAATAAAAATAATAAATAAAAAAAATTTTTTTGGCTTTTTGACACAGGGTCTCCCTGTAGCCCCAGCTGTCCTGGAACTCACTATGTAGACCAGGCTGGCCTCGAACTCACAAAGATCCACCTGCCTCTGCCTCCAAAGTGCTAGGATTAAAGGAGTGCGCCACCATGCCCAGCAATAAATAAAAGTTTTAAAAAAAGAAAAAGAAAAAAGAAATGAAGTCAGGCATGGTGGCACAAGACGTTAATCCCAGCACTCCAGAGGCAGAGGAAGGCAGATCTCTATGAGTTCAAGGCCAGCCTGGTCTACATAGTGAGTTCCAGGGCAGTTGGGGCTACAGAGAGACCCTGTCTCAAAAAGACCGATAAATAAATAAGTAAAAAAGAAATAAGCCCATTGCAGTGCCTTGTCTTCCCAGCACTTGGGAAGCTGAGACAGGAAGATCACAGTTTGAAGATAGCTTGGGCTATATGTTAAGTTCAAGGCCAGTCTTGGCTATTACAGCAAGACCTTGTCTCAAAAAAAGAAAAAAATAAATGGGTTGGGGAGATGGCTCAATAGATAAAGTGCTTCTCATGCAAGTACAAACGCCAAGTTTACATCCCCAGAATGACAGATGCAGTAACAAGCTTACCATGAGATGGGAGGTAGAGACAGAGGAATGCCCCAAAAGCTCACGGTCCAGCCAGCCTGATGTACACAGCAACGAAGAGACCCAGCCTCAAACAAGGAAGAAGGCGAGGATCGACACCCAAAGCTATCCTCTGACCATATCACATACATGCCCCACTCACATTCTCACACACACACACACACACACACACACACACACACACACACAAGACAAGGAAGAAAAAGGAAGGGTCAGCAAGATGGTTCAAAGGGTAAAAGCACTTGCTCTGCAAACCTGATGACCTGAATTTGATTGCCCTCCAGTTTCCACATGTGAGCCCAGACCAGCACATACCCAGTCATCTCTCTCTCTCTCACACACACACACACACACACACACACACACACACACACTAATCAACAATTTTTTTAAAAAAAAGAAGAAGCCAGAGAGTTGATGAGATGGCTCAACAGGTAAAGGCACTTGCCACCAAGCCTGAACACATGACTTCAGTCTCACAAGGAGGAAGTAGAGAGCGGACTCTGGAAAGTTGTCCTCTGACCTCTACATGCACTACACACACACACACACACACACACACAAAATGGATGGATGGAGATAGATAGATGGATGGATAGAAAATGATAAAGGACGATGGACGGACATAAAAAAAGTTCTAGGCCAGGTGTAGTAGCCATGCCTTTAGTCCCAGCACTCAGGAGGCAGAGGCAGGCGGATCTCTGTGAGTTCAAGGCCAGCCTGGTCTACATAGTGAGTTCCAGGTCAGCTGGGGCTACAGGGAGACCCTGTCTCAAAAAGACCAAAAAAAAAAAAAAAGTTCTAACTACCTAATTCCAGTGTTCAAAGTCAAGATCTTTAAGACCGACAAAATCCTAGCCTTTATCATTCACAAACATTCACTCTTTCATTCACCTGTTTATCCAACACTTACTAAGTGCCAGGCCCCATGATGACCCATGACCAGAAATACTGAAATACGGCCAGGTGTGGTGATGCATAGCATTCAGGAGGCAGAAGCAGGTAGATCTCTGTGAATTTGAGGCCAACCTAGTCTACATACATAGTGAGTTCCAGGCCAGCCAAGGCTGCATCATGAGACAGACACCATCTCTCAAAAAACGGCCTAGTTCCACCTCCCAGGACTTAGAATTGAAGGCTTTAAGGTTAGTCTATTCCTTGGAACCTCTATTCATAGAAAAATGACTCAAAACATCGTGGAGGTCTGCTATGCACAAAAATATTCCATGCAGCGTTCTGAACACAAAACATCAGAGCAGGGAAAGACTTGAAATGCCCACCAGGGAACTGAGACCTGAACCACAGCACCTGCCGGTATGTGCGCTCCACGGAATATTAAAGGCCATAAAAAAATTGATACTTAGAAAGAGTCAGCCATCACAGGGGGAAACAACCCACATTGTGATATGGGAACAACTCATGAGACCAAGATTGTGCACGCACTAGCAGCTCCACAGGTAGACACAAATTGCACAGGAAAATAAATTCAGGGAAAGCTACGAAAGTGTTTGGGGTGCTGGGAAAATATAATGGTCTTTTTCTTCATCCTCCTTTCCTGCACTCTCCACTCTATGTGAATAGGAAAGGCAATGAAAATTTCAATAGCAGTCTTGGCGCACAAGTGGGAAAGCCTAGAGCTGGAAGGGAGGCGGGTGAGGGTGTAAGGGAATGGAGGTGCAGGAGACCAGAAGGAAGACAGTTGGGCAGAAAGAGTCAAGCTGTGGGACTGGGGAGAGGAGTAAGAAGACTCAAATTCCAATCCCTAGAATCCACGTAAAGCCAGATGTGGTAGCACACATCCCTAATCCCAGTGCCCCTAGATTAGATGGGAGGTGGAGATTTGGGAGTCCCTGGAATCTCAAAAGCCAGCTAGCCTGGAGTAAATAGTAGCACAGAAAAAGGAAGCCTGTCTCAGTCAGCGAGATGGCTCAGTGGGTAAAGTTACTTGTGACCAAGCCTGAAGACCCAAGTTTAATCCCTTGGACCCACATGGTAAAAGGAGAGAACTGCCTTCCACACAAGTTGTCCTCTGACCCCAACAAGTGCACTGTGACAAAACTTACAAATACACACACACACACACACACACACGAAAATTAAAAAGTCAAGGAGCTGGAGAAACGGCTAAGTGGTTAAGAACGCATGCTGCTCTTGCAAAGGACCAAGGCCTGGGTTCCCAGGACCCACATGCAGGCTAAAAACCATCTGTAACTCCAGTTCCAGGGAATCCAATGCCCTCTTACATACATCCAGGCAATATACTAATACACATAAAATAAAACTGTTTAAAATAAATAAATAGGCCGGGCGTGGTGGCGCATGCCTTTAAATCCCAGCACTTGGGAGGCAGAGGCAGACGGATCTCTGTGAGTTCAAGGCCAGCCTGGTCTACATAGCGAGTTCCAGGACAGCTGAGGCTACAGGGAGACCCTGCTTCAAAAAGACCAATAAATAAATAATAAATAAATAAATAAATAAAGTTTTGAGAAAATTTTAAAGTTAAGACTGGGGCTGGGTACAACCAGTTACTAAAGAAGCAAGGGGATCACAAGTTCAAAACTTGTCTATTTAGGCTATAATCAAGTTCAAGGCTGGCCTGGGAAACTTAATGAGACCCTGTCTCAAAATAAAAACTCCAAAACAAAACAGGGGCTGGGGATATAGTTCAGCTGGTAGAGGATCTGCCTAGAATGCAGCAAGTCCAGGATTCAATCCCCAACACTGCATAAATGAGGTGTGGTAATGCAGTCTGTAATCCCTAAACTTAGAAGGTGGACACGTCAAAGCTGGCTTGAGGCCAATTTGGGCTATATGAAACTGTCTGAAAAAAATTTTTTAAGTAGCCAAGTGTCCTGGTACACATTTTTAATCCAGTACTAAGACAGAAACAGAGGGATCTCTGTGAGTTTGAGACCAGCCTGGTCTACATAGTGAGCTCCAGGCCAGCTGGAGCTACATAGTGAGATCCTGTCTCAAAGAACAAAATATATAAACAAACAATAAAATATGAATATTAAAAACAGGTTGGGAAGGTGCTTAGGATGTAGTCAATGGCAGAGCCCTTGCCTTGCATGCACGAGACCCTGGTTCAACCCCCAGAACCACCCAAAACACACTGGAATAAGAAGAATAAGAGCCCAGCACTTACCTTTGACATTGCTCAGCGACAAAGACCGTTCCTGGTCAGGCAGCCCAGGCCCCAGCCGACTGCTGCTCCCACTGTCCTTCTGCCGGGCCACAGCCACAGCAATGCCCACAGGCGGGTGCCTCACTTCAGCCTCCCCCTGGGCACCAGAGCCCTCCCGTCCAAAGGTCTTGGCGCTGTCGGGCCTTTCTGGGTCCCGCTTCAGCTGCCGTCCCCCTCCAGCTGTAGGGACCCCAGGGTGTGAGAGGCGGGCCTGGGCTCTGGTGGAACCTGTAGATGTGGGTGTAGGTTCAGGCTTCATGGTGCCCAGGCCTCCAAAAGGGCTCTTCTTGCCACAGCCACCGGGGCGAACGGCCACCGCCTCCCGAGCAAAGCTACCACTGTATTTGATGAGGCTCTGCATAGCAGAGGCCTCTCCGGGTCCATGGGCTGCAGAATGGAGGTCAGTACTGGGCCTGCCGCAGGTGGCCGCAGCACGGGGCATTGTACCCCCTGGGTCCAGGTAGACTTTCTTGGAGGCTGTTGTGACTGCTGCCTCCTCCTCTACCCGGCTGGCATGGTGATGCTGGGCAGCCAACACAGCCATCTGAGTGGTGGCAAAGTTACCCAGCTCAAAGGGTTTCCATTTGTGCTCAGGCCCAGTGGGTGCAGGTGGCCTCGATGGCTCCAAGCCAAAGAGCTTGGCAGCCTGCTGGGCAGCAGCGATGCTAGGACCTCGGGGTGCACACTCACAAGGCCTTGGATCGGCCTCTGGCTTAGGTAGTTCCTTGGGGGGCAGGTAGGCACGGGCATCTGGAGAGGCCCGGGAGGAACGGGCTGGAGGTCCATCGGATGGAAGTGGACGTTTGAGGGAACGGATGACAGAGCTCTTCTCCCGGAGGACTTCAGGTCGTTCTGGTCGTGGGGATCCTGGTGGACCTTGCAGGACCCCGGGACGACCTGGATCTCGCTCCCGAGCCCGGGCATCTCGGGCCTGGGATGCTATTTGGATGGGTCCCACACGCTCATCGAAGGCCTCCACAGAAGGCACAAAGGTAGGTGCCACCACGCGGTGCTCACGGCCTGGTTCACGGAACACCGTGTAGACACCAACAGGTGCTGAGGCAGGGGGAGCAGGGGGACCTTTGGGGGGTAGTGGCGGGGGTGGTGGCAGTGGAGACCCACAGGGCCTTGATGTGGGCAGCAGGGCCTCAGCCCTCCGCAGCAGCCGAGCACTCTCTTCCTGCCTGGCCACCTCCTTGGACCCTCGGCCCAACTCGGCCACCAGCCCCGTGTCCACTACACCGTTACACAGGCTCAAGGCTGATGGCTGCAGTGCACCTTTGACCTTGGCCTCGGTCAAGAAGGGAGACAGACGTTCTGCCAGGCGTGGAGGCCCACGGTCCTGGCGACCCTCAGCCCGGGGCTCCTGGGTCAAGTCCACCACTCCACGAGGCCCGGACACCTCCTCCCGTGCCCGAGGGTCCTTCTTGCCAAACAACGGAGGCGGATCTCCACCCCGGCCTGCACGATCCTTTCCTGCACCTTCCCGGGAGGAGCCTTTGGATGGAACCCCTGAGGAATGGCCACCGGGGGTTCTAGAAGAAGTCCCGTGAGAGTGCAAGGTTCCAGGCGCAGGCAGGTAGAAACCGTCTAGAGAAAAAGGCACACAGTGAACTCAGATCACCACCCACTTCTAACCATCCAGGTGCTCTCCCTCCACCCGAGGGTGCCCTGCCACCAGGAGACATAACCGTTTTGTGGGCAGCACTAGGAATGGTTAGAAAACTAGTTGAAATCTGGTTTTTAGCCCTTCTAATCCTCCCCTGCCTCAGTTTCCTCAACTGAGGAAGAAACACTAAGGGCTATTCTCAGAGCTACCCAGAGGGTATCAAAAGGCCAAAGGTACTAAACATTGTGGTGCATGCCTTTAATCTCAGCACTCAGGAGGCAAAGGGCTGGTGGTGCTCTAGGCCAGCCTGATCTGCATAGTGAGTTCCAGGCCAGCTAGGGCTATAAAGTGAGACCCTATCTCAAAAACAAACAAGACCCAATAATCCTTGGTGGGAGGTCTTTGAGGCTGGGTCTCAAAATGACATCTTGAGGCCTATCCCTAATGTAATCCCAGGAGTTACAAGCAGGAGGATTCGATTAAGGCTATCTTCAGCTACATAGCAAATTTGAGGCCACTGTGGACTACATAAGGAGAGAGGGGGAGAGAGAGAGAGAATCTTGAATCACAGTCTTTAGAAAACAGAAAGGGAAGGAGGGACATCCTGAATCATGGTCTTAGGAAACAGAAGTAGGGGGCTGGAGAGATGGTTCAGCACTTAAGAGCACTGGTTGTTCTGGCAGAAGGCCTGGGTTCAAATCCCAGCACCCACATGGTGGTTAACAACCGTCCATATCTCGTTCCAGGGGACCTGATGCCCTTTTCTGCCCTTTGCAGGCACCGAATGACATGGGTGCACTTAGATACTTTCAGGCAAAACACTCATACATACAAATAAAATAAAAAATACACACAGGTAAAAAAAAAAAAAAAAAAAAAAAGATCTGGCTTAACATTTTTTTGTTATGTTGAAAAAAAAAAAAAACATGCCTTGTTATCACATCACTGGGGAGGCTGAGGCACGAGGATCCAGAGTTTAAGGTTTGCCTAGATTATATAATGAGAACATCTCTCTGGTTGGGGGTGGGGGTTAAAAGAGGAAGTGGGGATTGGCTCAGCAGCTAAAGGTGTCTGCCACCAAGCATAAGGCCTGTGTTTGATCTCTGGTCCTCAAGGTGGAAGGAGAGAACCCATTCTTGTAAGTTGTCCTCCGATCTCCATACCCATGGCCCCATACCCACATTCATACAAAAATAATGAACAAAAATGTTAGAAAATTATTCAAGCCTTTAATCTCAGGAGGCAGAGAGACAGGGATCTCTGTGAGATCAAGGCTAGCCTGGTCTGCATAGCGAGTTCCAGGTGGGCTGAAACAAGGGAAACCCTGTCAAAACAAAAAACAAAACAAAACAAACCCAAAACCAAATAACTCATCCCCAAAACATTCAAGCCTAGCACAGTGGTGCATACCTTTAATCCCAGTACTCAGGAGGCAAAGGCAGATAGATCTCTGTGAGATTGAGGCCAACCTGGTCTACATAGTGAGTTCCAGGCCAGCTGGGTCTACAGGGAGACACTGTCTCAAAAAATAAAGAAAAGAAGGGAAAGAAAGGAAATACTGATAAAAGGGTTTGAGGGACTAGCTCAGTGGAAGAGCACTTACCTAGCACTGGCAAGGCCCTGGGTTCCATCCCAAACACCCCCCCAAAACAGGAAAAAACAGGGGAGGTATCTGGAATATTGGGCCCACAAAGCAGCCCCTCAGAAAGTCACTGCCTCCCCTCCCTGCTCCCCATAGTCCCATCCCCTTCTGCCCCCTGACCTTTCTGGGTGTCGAAGATGCTGGGCTGGCCCAGCTGGCTGAGGAGGGGGCTCCCACTGCTGGGGGGCTCCAGGTGGTTCAGATGGAGGTAGGATGGGTACAGCCCACTGGGCAGGTGGGAAAAGCCTGAGGAAACAAGACAGAGAGGCTGTACCAGTCACACCTGGCATAGGGAACTTCCTTCTAGTATTTTCTTTTCCTTGGAAACAAACCACTACTGCCCTCAGTCCCTGAGTACAAGACGCTGAGCACTTAATACCAGTTCCCAGGATGACAACTGCCCCTCCCAAGCCCTGTTTCCTCAGCCTTTCTTTGGGGCCCAGGAAGCCCTCCAGGAATTTGGGTTCAAGTTCAAATCTCCCAGACATAGAACCCTACCAGAAGAGGACTTGGAGATCTGAACATCAAAAACCACCTTGGGACGGCCACACTCATATTGTCTCATTTAACAGATTTGAAACTAAAAAAACAAAAACTAACACTCAAAGTGGACCACCTGCCCAAGAAGGAGGTCCTATGGCCCATTAGCCTGGCTTTGAACTGAGGTCACCTGATCCTATAGCCTAGACCCTTAATCTCAGCACAATGAGGACCCTGGATGAATGGTTTTCATGGGCCTCTTTATTGCATGTTGAACTGGTTGCTTGCCTTCTCTGAACACATACACCAGGCATCTCCAGCCCCCAGGTCTCACAGACAGGACCTCCCTAAAGGACTCCTTGGTGATGAACAGAGACACCTAAAGGCAGGTAGGGAATAAAGGTAGGATACTGGAGGCCAGAAAGGTAGGCGCTGGGAGGCGACACAAAAGTCCTGATGTCCTTCCTGGGATTGGAGCTATACTGGAGAACCATAAGGGACCCAAGTCCCTCTGCTCCCAGTTGCAAGATTTGTCCTGGCCCAGGGGCTACGTCACTTCCCCAAACCACATACCACCACCCAGGGGCTATGTCACTTCCCCAAACCGTGTACCATCACCTGATACCCAGAAGCTATGTCACTTCCCTGTGCCATCACCAGATAAACCACTGACTTTAACCACCACAACATAAGGCTAGAGATATAGTTCATATGGTATAGTGCTTAGGAAAGCACCAGAAAGTACGCACAAAGCCCCGAGTTTGATCCTCAGTAGCACCCACCCAAATTAAACTAAATTACATTAAATAATAAAACGGGTAGCACTCAGGTGATACAGGCCTATGATCCAGCTACTTGGGAGGTTGAAGCAAGTTCAAGGCTAACCTGGGATGCAGAATTAAGTTCAGGCCCGGCTTGGGCAACTTACTGAGATCCTGACTCCAAATAAAAAATAAAAAGAGCCAGGTATGGTGGCGCACGCCTATAGTCCCAGCACTTGGGAGGCAGAGGCAGGCGGATCTCTGTGAGTTCGAGGCCAGCCTGGTCTCTACAGCGAATCCAGGCCAGCTGCAGCTACAGGGAGACCCTGTCTCAAAAAGACCAGAAAAAAAAAAAGCAAAAAGAGACATAAGAGGGCCAAGGAGATGACTCAGTGGATAAAGCTGCTTGCAGCCAAGCCTGATGACCTGAGTTCAAGCCCCAGGGTCCAAACAGTAAGAGATAACTGAATCCTGTAAGTTGTCCTCTGATCTCCACATGCATGCTGTGGTGTGCAATGTGCATGCCCACATACAAAATAAATAAATAGATAAATAAATAAATGTAAAACTGAAGATTTACTTTTTTTCAAAATTTTTTTTTTTGAGTCAGGGTCGCCCTGTAGCCCCAGATGGCCTGGAACTCGCTATGTAGACCAGGTTGGCCTTGAACTCAGATTATCTGCCAGTCTCTGCCTCCCGAGTGCTGGGATTAAAAGTGTGCACCACTACGCCCAACTTTATTTAAATTTATTTATTTATTTATTTGTTTATTTATTTTTGGGCTTTTTGAGACAGGATTTCCCTGTAGCCCCAGCTGTCCTGGAACTCAAAGCCTTTGCTCTAGGGACAAGACTCCCTAGAACATCTGCTTGCCACAAAATAGACTGATTTTGTTTGTTTGAACTCTTCTCTTTTTTTTTTTTGGTCTTCTTGAGACAGGGTCTCTTTGCTCCCTGTAGCCCCAGCTGTCCTGGAACTCACTATGTAGACCAGGCTGGCCTTGAACTCAAAGAGATCCGCCTGCCTCTGCCTCCCGAGTGCTGGGATTAAAGGCGTGCACCACCACGCCCAGCCTATTTTATCATTTTTAAACTACAAGTACGTGTGGATCTGTGTGAGGGTCTGGGCATGTGAGTGCAGTATCCCAAAGGCCAGAAAAGGGAATTGGATCCCCTGGAGCTGGAGTTACAGATGGTTATGAGCTACCTCACGTAGGTGCCAGGAACCAAATCCGAGTCCTCTAGAAGTACAGGAAGTGCTCTTAACTGCCTAGCCACCTCTCCAGCCCCAAATGTAAAGTTTTGGGGTTTTTTTAATATTTTATTTTTATTGTTTTTATTTTATGTGTATGTGTGTATTGTCTGCATGTAGGTAAGTGCCTGGGTCCTCTGCAATAACAGCCAGTGTTCTTAACCACTGAGCCATCTCTCCAGCCCCCATAAGGTATTTTTTAGAAGAGAGAACTATGGGCCAGACATGGTGGCACACACCTTTTTTCCCCCAGCACTTTGGAGGCAGAGGCAAGCCAATCTCAGAGGCCAGCCTGGTTTACATGGCAAGTTCCTGGCCAGCAGAGGCTACAGAGAGAACCTATCTCAAATAAAACAAGAGAGAGAGAGAGACAGAGGGAGAACAACACACGTAACTACCAAAAAAATATTTTTAAAGTCAAAGTAGTGGCTTCTAAAATCCCAGCACTTGAGGGGCAGAGGCAGGAGGATCCCCAAGTTCAAGCCCATTCTTGGCTACACAGTGAACTCTAGGCCAGCCAGAACCACATAGGAAGACCGAGTCTCAAAAACAAAACTACAACCACAAAAATCACCAAACAGAACAAACCACCTGGAACACAGTATCACGTTTAAACTTGGAGTCAGGGCTCTGACGCAGGCATTCAGGCCCCTCTGTCCACATACGTAAGATGGGCACACTGGTCCATTCCTCAGGCCGGTTCTGAGGGTGGAGAGGGTCCAAGAACACAGCCCCAGGACACAGTCACGTAAGCACGTGTTTGGCGTAGTTATTAGTCACTCAGAGAAGACTAAAGGGACAAGCTGGTAGTACAGTCACCTGAGGTGACCTGTGCTCTTCCAGTCCCTGGTCAGCACTCACCCCAGCTGATAGTAGGGGAACTCAGTATGGGCACCACCTACAAGAGCTGCCACCATCCCAGCCCATGGTCAACACCGAGCAGAAACAACAGTCTTCTTTTTGTTTGCTTATTTGTTTGTTGAGACAGGGTTTTCTTAGCCCCACCTGGTCTGGAACTCATTGTATAAACCAAATCACAGAGGTCTGCCTGCCTGGCTCCCATGCGCTGTGAATTAAGGGGTATTCACCACTGTGCCTGGCTGACATTGCCCTCTTGGTGCAACGTGCAAACTCCCATTCCTGGATTGGGGTGCCTGTCCCAAAGAACCCAAGGGCATCAGTCTCGGTGGCCTCCTCCGTACAGCAGGGATTATGCTATAAGTCCTGTGGCTGGGGACATTTCTAGCTGTAGTTGGGCAACATGCACCAACCATAACCCCATGCCAGCGGAGTCAAGGTGCTGATGGTGGGCATTCATTTTGTCTACAACCCCAGGAGGCAGGGAACATCCCTCAAGCAGGAAATGGGGGCCTCCCAACAACCCAAATCTGCCAGAGCAGGGGCAGAGGAGGCCACTCAGGCCCCTGCCTTCACAGACAGAGAGATGGGGCTGCAGGAGATCAAAGATGGGCTCAGCATGGGACAGAAACCAGGCTGGCAAAACTCAAACTCAGGGTAGTACTGTAGAGCTCCTATCAGAGAGGCTAGGAAGAGCTGGAGCTCAGTGGTTGAGCCCTTGCTTTGCAAACATGAGGCCCTAGGTTCAACCCCCATTACTGCCCCCCCCCCAAAAAAAGCCAGGATACAGGTCCCACGGCTCCAGATTCATTGAAAATACATCAACCCCTGCCCTCATCACTCATACCAGACAATCTGGGAATCACACAGAACAGTGAGGAGAGTAGGGACCACTTGATTCAGCCCCTGAAGGAGGAGCCAGTGGGCTGGGGTGAAGAGCTGCAAGCAGAGACATAAATGGCTCAGGCAAAGGCCCTGTGGTCCCAAGATTAGCACAGGGTACTTGAGGGACAACAGGGAGGCCACTTTGAGAAGGATGTTGAGGTGTTGCTAGAGACATAAATTGCCATCAGTTTGGAGACAGTGGCCCAGCAGCCTCAGCCCCTCCCGCCTGGCCCACTCCTTACCTTCATGGGCGTGGGCACCCCAGAGCTGCACCATGGGCAGGTTGCTGGGGGTGGGGGAGTGGAAGGAGAGGGCAGAGGGCAGGGGTACCGGGTTCCCCTGAGACGAGGCCGTGGGCCCCATCCTGTTGGCCACAGAGCTGCCCAAGAAGGCCTCGCCTGCAGAGAAAAGGGGAGGCGGTGTGTCCAGTCAGGTAGTCAGCAAACCAGACTGGACCACCTGGACCACCACCCCAAGGTCCCCCACTGCCTGAATCCTTCATTGGCAGGGTGGGGCCCAAAAGGCAACCCTGGCCAGCCCCTGCCACACCTTAGGGGCTTAATCATCTCAACCTAATTCAAGCAGCAAAGGGCTAGAGAAAAGTGAGGTCAAGGAAGACGGCCCAGACTTTCCCAGGGGCCCAGCACCCCCAGAGGATAGTTTTACCATCCAAGCTGCAGAACAGTGCCCAAAGGATGCCCTTCAAATCTACAGATACAGTAGGGAAGGGGGGGCGGTCCCTCAAGATGGACCCAAGACCACAGAGTAAGGAGGTCAATGGTCAGGGCAAGATACCCTCCACCAGAGACTGACTTCCCCAAGGATCCCACAGTGACCCAGGATGCTGTTCAGCAGCTGTGTGTGCCCACTGAACAGACAGATGGGGAAGATAAGGCCCAGACAGGAAAAGCCTAGGGGCACAGCCAAGGAGGGAGACTCCCTGCACACTCAACCAGACATCCCTGAGCCCAGCCTGAGAGTCAGGATCTGCTAACTGAGTTTCTTAAGTGAAGAAAAACAGTAAAAGCCTATAGACATGGTGGTACACATTTCCAATACCAGCACTTGGGAAACCGAGGCAGGAGGACTGTAAGTTCTGACTAGCCTGGGCTACATAGTGAGCCCTTGTAATCAAGGGGGGAGGGGGATACCTGACAGGGTGGCTTACTTCCTTTATCCCAATACACAGGAAGCTGAGGCAGGAGGATTGCTACAAGTTCAAGGTCAGCCTAGGCTACAGAGTAAGTTTCAGGCAGTTTGGGACTGTGTGACAAGTTGTCTAAAACTCCCTAACATGGCTGGGCAGGGTGGCAGACACCTTTAATCCCAGCATTCAGGAACCAGAGGCAGGCAGATCGAAGTGCGATCAAGATCAGCCTGGTCTACATAGTGAGTTCCAGGCCAGATGAAGCTATAGGGAGATCTGGTCTCAAAAACAAATCAAAAAACAAAACGACAACGGGATTTAAAAAAAAAAAGAAAAAATCACCCAATAGCAGTCTGGGGATATCACTCAGAAGGTGGTCTTTGTTCTTTATCTAGTATGAATGTGGCCTTGGGTTCCATCAGTATCATACAAATATTAAATACATATTTTATATGTACATGCTATTTAAAAAGCAGGGTAAGGCATGCATTCAAAAAGAGTTATGAAATAATAGAATAGCTTTAAGACAGCTGGGTAACAGGCATTCTGTAAGTTGACTTCAAACCCTCCCAGAAATCCCTGTGAGAAAGGTCGCTAAGCCCTGAACACAAAGCTAGGCCAAATGTCAGCCAAGCACCCACCAGGGGCAGATCCTAGCTGGCCCCCACAGAAATGCTTCGTGTGCACCCTGAGGGCCATCTCTAGCCCTGGGAGGTGGACACAGACAAGTTACAAGGGACACACAGACAGGATGTGTGTGACTCAGATGTTCACAGGCACCACCACCCCTGTTCCAACCCCTCTCGGGGCGGGGGGGGGGGGGGGTGTTAAGATTCCAAAATATGTACCTTGGCTGTCTGGGGCACACCTGGGGAAGGAGAGTTCACAAAGGGCAGGTGTCCTATTCCCATCCCTACCCCCTCCTTGCCAGAGCAGAGACAGCAGAAGACAGAGGAAGCGGAACACACCCTCTGGCCACATGCCTGTCACCATGGCCGGTATCCTGACACTGCCACTGCAGCCCAGCCCCTCACCAGACTCTTGCGCCAAGTCCTGAAGCCCCAGGGCCGTTGTAGCTGGTCAGCCCATCCATGGAGCCTCAGCCAGGGGCAGCAGGGCCTCTGGGCCCTGTCAAGCCCTAGGCTTCCTCCTTGCTGTGGCAGATGGCGGGTAGAAGACTCCGGAAGCCAGTAGCCAGGGGTTTGCGCAAAGGCTTAGCAGCCACCAGCTCTTCCTGCCCAGGCTGTGCGGAAGCACAGGGCCCAGGCTTGCCTCTGCCCCAGCTTGTGAAACCCTACCAGCAGCACCCCAGGCCAGCAAAGCGTTGGGGCCCGGATGCCGCCAACGGCTCCCACCACCACTAGGGCTACTGGGGCTCCAAGGGGCCCCAACTACCTTTTCTCAGCCTGGGTGGGGACAGTAGGGGGACCCAGCGACCAGGCACTGAGTTTCAACTAAACTTGACACCGAACCAGGAGAGGTGCACAGGACTGTTATTCTAGCAACTTAGGATGCTGAGGCAAGTTCAAGACCAGTATGGACTACAGAATGAGTGCAAAGCCAGTCTGGACAATTCAAACCCCATCTCAAAAGCAGGAGCAGAAAGAGCTGGGGAGTGGCTGAGAGAAAGAACACCTGCCTAGAATTCCCCAGTGAGGGGCTGGGGGCATGGCTCAGTGCTTAGAATCCCCCAGTGAGGGGTTGTGGCTGCCTCAGTGTTAGAGCACCTGTCTAGAACCCCCCACCCCCACCCCCCCCTACCCCCGTGAGAGGCTGGAGGTGTGGCTCATCTGTAGAAACATCTGTCTAGCATGAGCAAGGTCCTGGATTCTATCCACAGTACCTTGAACACCACCTACAGAACAGTCCCACTAGGACCTGGAGTGTATGCATGGGAGAATGTTCCCCACTCCCCACCTGACATCTGCAACAAACCAGCAACCACAGTTCTGTGTCCAGTACAGGACTAAGTAAATAAATGCCACATAGCAAGGCTGGCAAGACAAGAAAAAAGGGATGTCCCTTTTTTGGGGATGTCCCTTTTGTCTGACCCTAGTGCAGTGAGATGCAGTACCACTGAACACAGGCCACTCGAGCATGTGAAATGTGGCCAGGAAGACTGGGAAAGTGTATTTTTTATTTTATTAAATTTCAATTAATTTAGATTTAATCCAGCCAAAGTTCTGGGCTGACGATTCTTCCCAGCTGAAAACTGAAGGGAGAACAGACAAGGTCAGAGTCTCTGTGGGGAGAGAGGGGACACACAAGGGTTCCAAAGGACAGCAGAGGCCAAGTCCTGTCTTCCCAGACTCATTCTATGTGCAGTATGTTTGCTTCTGTATGCATGTGTGGCAGATACATGTGTGAGTCTGGGGTATGTATGCCTATGTATACAGGTGCACAGCCCATGCAGAGGCCAGAGGAGGATGTGTGGTGTCCTGCTCTGTCAGCTCCACCTTATTCCCTGGAGGCTGATTTCTTGCTAGACATCAAGGACTGGTGATCTCTTGTCTCTATCCCCTACAGCCTGGCCACAGTCAGTGTTTTCTGTGGGTGCTAGAGATTGGAACTCAGGTCCTCATACTTGCATAGCAAACATTCTTACATGAGCCTTCTCCCCAGCCCTTTCCTCTTCTTTTTGAGACGGGTACTATGTAGCCCACACTGCCCTGGCCCTTACTATGTAACCCTAGCTGGCTTCCTCCAACACCTGGCAGTCCTCCTTCCTCAGTCTCTCCGGAACTGGAACCACAGGTGTCCTAGAATTATTCCATATATCATTCTGGAGGGAGAGATGATACTGTGTTCCATATTTCACACTGCCTGAGGAGTCAATTGGCCAGATTGACAGCCCCGTGCTGGGTGTGGTGGCACACCTTTAATCCCAGCACTCAGGAGGCAGAGGCAGGCGGATCTCTGTGAGTTTGAGGCCAGTCTAGTCTACATAGGGAGTTCCAGGAAGGGAGTTCCAGGTCAGCTAGGGCTCTAGGGAGACCTTGTCTCAAAAAAATAAAAAAAAAAGGAAAAGAAATTGAGACTTAGACCAGGCAGGTGGCAGCCCAAGCCTGGGATCCCAGTACTAAAAATGAAAGCAGGCAGATGTTGAGTTTGAGCTACAGCCTGGGCTACAGAGCAAATTCCTGGCCAGCCTAGGCTACAAAGGGAGAGGACCTGTAATTTTACCTACTGGAATCCTCAAGTTCAAGGCCTGCCTGGAAAGATCTTGATGGAAGGGAGGGAGGGAGAGAGGGAGGGAGGAGAAAAAAGAGAGGGAGAGTGAGAAGTGGGGAGAGAACCAGAAAGATGGCTAAGCTAGTAAAGCCCTTGCCTAGCACACATGAAGAAATGCATTGGATCCTCAGAACCCACACAGAAATGTCAGGTGCGGTGGTGTGCCTTGTAATCTCTTTGCTAATCCCTGGGGTTCCCAGACTTGCTGGCCAAGCCAACTCCAGGTCAAGGAGAGACCCTATCTCAAAGGAAGTAAATCACATTCCTAAGGAATGACACCCAAAATTCCAAGACTGTCCTCTGGCCTCGACATGCTGGCGCACATACGTATACACACACATACACTTTTTAAAGAAGAAGAAGGGGGGTGGAGTAGGAGGGGGAGGAGAAGGAAGAAGAACAGCAGCAGCAACAACTACTACCACTACTACCACTACTACTACTACTACTACCATTACTACTACTACTACTACTACTACTACTACTACTACTACTACTACCACTACTACTACTACTACTAGAGAGATGGCTCAGCAGTTGAGAGCCCGGGCTGTTGTTGCAGAGGACCCAAGTTCAGTTCCCAGCACCCATGTGGTGACTAACAAATGTCTCTAACTCCAGTTCCAAGGGATCTGGTGCCCTCTTCTGACCTCCACAGGTATTGCACACACATGATGCAAAAATATATATGCAGGCCACTCATACACACAAAAAATAATTGAAATCAATCTCATCTGAGTTGTCTTCTTTGGCGGGGTGGGGGGTGGGGGGGTAGAAGTAAAGATCAAGTGTTGAACAATATTCCCAGAGCAGATACTCAATCAGTCTCCCTCCTGAACATTTCAGTCCAAGACTCACTAAGTGATTCAAATACAGCAAAGTGTTCCTTCATTGACTATTTCTAATGAGAGTAGGTCAACACCATCTGATAGAAGGAAACTGAGGCTCAGAGAGGAAGCACATTGTACCCAAACACACAGGTCATGATTCAACAGTCAAATGGCATCTTTAGAGTGCTCGGAGTGTAGCCAGGAGTACAGCAACTACCTCGCAGGGCCCTGGATTCCATTGCCAGCACCACAATCAAAAGTGAAGGATAGGTGGGTGTGGTGGTACTTGCCTTTATTCCAGCACTCAGAAGGCAGAAGCAGGAGGCTCTCTTGGAGATCAAGGCCAGCCTGGTCTACTTAGTGAGTCTCAAGCCAGCCAGGGCTACATAGCGAGACCCTGTCTCAAAGAAAATAAGGTAGCTCGAGAGATGGCTCAGCCTAGCCTAATCAGAAAGTTCCAGGTTCAGTGAGAGATCTTGTCTTCAAAAATAAGATGGAGAGCAATTAAGAAAATGCCATCTATACCCACACATGAACACACACACACACACATGCACACACACACACAGGCTAAAGACACAGCTTAATGGTAGAGCACCTGCCTAGAATCCCCCAGTGAGGGGCTAGGAGTGTGGCTCAGTGGTAGAGCTCCTCCCTAGAAACCTCCAGTGAGGGGCTGGAGTCCTGGATCAGTAGTAGAGCATTTGTCGAGGGTGTGCAAGGCACTGGTTTCTATCCCCAGCACTGCAAAAATTAAAGAAACAAGGTCTTTAGAATTTGGGGCTTAACAACCTCCCCACACCCCAGTCCTAGGCAGGATGAGCACCCATGTGGGTGTCTCTGCTTCTTGCACAAAGATTTAATGGCATGTAATAAAAATTACAAGGAACTTTCTTGAGTCTTTTTCTTACATGCCAGGCAGTGTGCCAAGCACTTACATCATCAGCTTGTGTAACCCCTACGCCCATTGCGGAAGTCGTTACTCATGCTGTGCCCAGTTATAAAGGAGAAACACCTAGGCACAGATGCTGTGGCTTGCCCAGGTCACCAAAGGGTGACCTTGAAATCCAGACACCACACTTCCCTACCTCCTCCACTACCTCAATGGTGGTCAAGGGTATTATGTGCTGAGGTCAGATCACAATCCTTTTAGAGACCTTAAAAATGCCACTGTAGGGGGGCTGGAGACATGGCTCAGCAATTAAGAACACTGGATGTTCTTGCAGAAGACCCTGGTTCGAATCCCAGCACCCGGATGGGAGCTAACAACTGTCCCTAACTCCAGTCCCAGGGGATCCGACAGCCTCTTCTGACCTCCATGGGCATTGTATGACACGGGTGCACCTACCTACACGCAGGCCATACATACATACACATAAAATAAAAATAACTTTTTTTAAAAAATTTTAAAAATAAATTAAATTAAAAAAAAAAAAGCCGCTGTAGGAGCAAGTGCATTCAGCCTCTGCTATGAAGTCATTGGAGATCCCACTTGAATCCCAGGGGATTCAAGGCCTCCTTCTGACTTCTGGGGGCACACATAGACACACATATATGCATAATTAAAAATAAAATATTTTTTAAATTGCAGAAAAACAATTAGTCAAGTTTTAAATTGCATGCCATTCTGAACAGTTTAATGAAATCTTGCACTTTTCTGAGCTGCCTATCAAGTGAATCATCTCTTTTCTGCGTATCCAAGTTGCATAAACTATCCACCCGTTCATCACTGAACAGCCCTCTGATGTTCAAGCCTTACTCTACACTATTCCCCATGCTTTATCTTGTCAAATAAGCTCTTGGTGTACGATCTCCACATGAAAAGTGAGTGTGCAGATCTGGAGGCCCACATTTATCACCCCAGAACTCGGGAGGTGGAAACAGGAAGGTGGAAACAGGAAGGTCAAGAAAAGCTCAACATCATCCATGACTACCATAGCAAATTCTAGGGCTACACGAAACCATCTCAAACAAACAAGGGCGAATACAATATAAGGTTGTTTAAGCTGAGTGTGATAGCGCAAGCCTGTAATCCTAGGGCCCAGGAGGCTGAGGCAGAAAGAGCTTTTTTTATTTTCATTAAGATTTTATGTTTAATTATGTGTATGTCTATGTCTATATGTGGGTATCTACATGTGAGTCCTGTGACTGCAGGGGCCCAAAGAGTCATCAGATCTCCTAGAGTTGGAGTTACAGGTGGTAGTGAGATGCCTAATATGGGTGCTGGGAACTGAATCAGGTCCTCTGCAAGAACAGCAAGTGCTCTAAACCTTCAAGCCATCCCTCCAGCTCCTGGCAAGATCTTGAAGCCAACCTGGGATATGTACTAAGCTACTCATTCAGAGAAATGAGAGAGTTGGGTTTTTTGTTTTTGTTTTTGTTTTTGTTTTTTTGGTCTTTTTGAGACAGGGTCTCCCTCCCTGTAGCCCCACCTGTCCTGGAACTCACTGTGTAGACCAGGCTGGCCTTGAACTCACAGAGATGTGCTTGCCTCTGCCTCCCGAGTGCTGGGATTAAAGGCGTGCACCACCACGCCCAGCAAGATGAGATATTTTATGAGAAACCACATCCACACTACTGTATTACAATGTACTTTTGTTATTGTGCTTTTTTTTGCATTTTTTTATTGAATCTATTTCATTTTTAGACAAGGTCTCATGTGTTCCAAACTGATCTTTTTTTTTCCTTTTTTAAAATTTTCTGTGTATGAGTGTTTTGCCTGGATGTATGTTAAGTACACCCATGTCATGCAAAGCCAGTAGAGGCCAGACTAGGGCATCAGATCCCCTGGAACTGGAGTTACAGATGGTTGTTAGCCACCATGTGGGTGCTGGGAACTGAACCTGGGTCCTCTGGAAGTGCAGCCAGGGTTCTTAACCACTGAGCCATCTCTCCAGCTCCCAAGATGACTCATAACTAGCTATGTAGCAGATAATGACCTTGACCTCCTGATCTTGCTGCCTCCACCTGAGCTGGGATTACAGGCATGCCCTATCATACCTGTTCTCTGCAGTGCTGGAGCTCAAACCCAGGGCTTCTTGCATGCTGGACAAGCACTCTACCACATTCCCAGGTTTGACTGTTGCATTTTCTTATTATCATTGTTCAACTCTTACTATGCCTGTCTTACAAATTAAAGCTGCCTGCTCCTTTCACAAACATCCTTCAGCTTATCAAGTGGCTGGGCCCGCCCACCTGCCTCACTTCTGTTTGTTGACCTCAAACAATGCTTCTTCAAAAGAACTGTGGGAGTGTGAGGGAGCAGCCACAGAGAGCTATCTTGCGCTTTGCTTTGTTCTAATAAAACTTTATTCAGAAAAACAGGAAGTGAGCTAGATGGGTCAACAGCTGGCTCAGCATGTGGTTAGTCCCAGGAATACTAGTGGATAGGGGATAAACCGAGGTTACCCAGGTGTCCTTAGGGCTTGTTAAGGGCTTTACAAGTTCTTTGGGAAGATCCTAGTCCCAGCCCCAGATGAGGAAGTAGACTCCTAAACCTACACTATCCAGACAGGTGTTGTGAGGTTTGCCTGTAATCCTAGCCTTTAGG
The DNA here is from genome assembly GCF_000622305.1 of Nannospalax galili. Taxonomy (NCBI): domain Eukaryota; kingdom Metazoa; phylum Chordata; class Mammalia; order Rodentia; family Spalacidae; genus Nannospalax; species Nannospalax galili. Next base: position 509,039 of record NW_008354274.1, on the reverse strand, counting down.
AGTTCCAGAGCAAGAACCAACCCTGTCTCAATAAAAACAATGCAGGGCTGGAGAGATGGCTCAGTGGTTAAGAGCACTTCTCTTCCAGAGGACAAGGGCTCACTTCCCAGCACCTACATGGCAGCTAACAACTGACGCCTTCTTCTGGCCTCCCTAGGCATTGCACACATGGGTGCACTCACATACATGCAGGCAAAACACTCATACACATAAAATAAAAAATAAATGAGCAGAGCGTGGTGGCACACGCCTATAGTCCCAGCACTCGGGAGGCAGAGACAGGCGGATCTCTGTGAGTTCAAGGCCAGCCTGGTCTACATACAGTGTTCCAGCCCAGCTGGGATACAGGGAGACCCTTATTAATTAATTAATTAATTAAAAAATAGGCCAGGCATGGTGGCGTACGCCTTTAATCCCAGCACTCAGGAGGCAGAGGCAGGAGGATCTCTGTGAGTTCAAGGCCAGCCTGGTCTACATAGTGAGTTCCAGGACAGCTGGAGCTACAGGGAGACCATCTCAAAGACTAAATAAATAAATAAATAAATTAGAATCAATGCCAGGCAAGGCCCATGCCCAGCACTTGGGAGGTGGAGACAGGAGGATCCATCACAAAGTCATCCTTGGTGACACAGCCAGCCTGGGCTCAGGGGAAATAAATGTAAATTAGGTTTGGAGACTCAGGACTGTAATCCCTGCACTTGGGAGGGATCTGAACAATTATCTGCACACCCAAGTGCACCCAATATTCTCAAATAGCCCAAAACTGGAAATAACCCGTCCATCCATGGATGAGTGCATAAACAAATGTTGGCCCATTAGCAAAATGGAATATTCTTCTGCCTTAAATAAGGATGTATGCTACCTGCTCCAACACACACATAGTTATGAGGGACCCAGAAATATCAAATTCAATGAAACAGAAAGTTGAAAGGTGGTTCCCAGGGGCTGGAAAAGGAAGGATTGAGGTTAGTGTTTAATGAGGACGAAGTACCAGTTTAAGAAAATGAAAAAGTTTGGAGCTGGAGAAATGGCTCAGCGGCTAAGAACACTGACTGTTCTTGCAGGGACCTGGTTCAGTTCCTAGCAGCCACATGGCAGCTACCAACTGTCCATAACTCCAGTTCCAGGGGATCCAACATCCTCTTCTGTCCTTTGCCAGCATTGCACGACACGAGTGCACTTACCTACATGCAGGCAATACATGCATATACGTAAAATAAAAATAATAAAATAAAATTTAAAAAAAAAAAGAAAGAAAATGAAAAGTCCTAGAGAACACACTTAACTGAGCAATTGGGGCTGGAGAGATGACTCAGCAGTTAAGTGCACGGGCCACTCTTGCAGAGGACCCAGATTCAGTTCCCAGCATCTACATGGTAGCTAACAACTGTCCATAACTCCAGTTCTAGGGGACCCAACACCCTCCCCTGGCCTCCGGGGGCACTGCACACACATGGTGGTGCACTTACATGCATGCAAGCAAAACATACACAGAAAATTAAAAATAGTAAATAAAATATTTTTAAAAAAGAAAAGGAAATTTAAAGGAAGAGAGGGAGGAAGGGAGGAAGGAAGGGAGGAGGGAAAGTTAGGCACCAGCTTGTTACGTAGTACTTGGGAGGCTGAAGCAGGAGGATCACAAGTTCAAAAGCGGGCCAGGGCTGTAGAGTGTGTTCAAGGCCAGCCTGGACAACTTAAAGGAGACCCTGTCGTAAAGGCCTCAGGTTGAATCCCAGTGAGGGAGTCAAAGGGAACAGGGCTGAGGACAAGAGGAAGCAGGCCAAGGGAAGGGGGGGTACAGCGGGGTGGGGGGACAATAATTAACAGAACAGAAGCCTGGGGTGTTTTATAATTTAGGAAAATCAAAGCAAGGAAATAAATAAGAGGGAAGCCAGGGCCAGTGAGACGGCTCAGTGGGTGAGACACGCTTGCCACACAAGCCTGAAACCAAGTTTGATCCCTTGATCCTACGGTGGAAAGAGAACCAACTCCCATACATTGTCCTCCTACCTTCTTGGCAAGCGCCCACCCAATTACACACAAATAAATAAATACAATATAAGGGTTTTTTAGGTGAGTTCAGGAGAAAATTCCTCAAACATTCTGGCTTGGTTTTTTGGAGGCACTTGCTCACACACACACACACACGCACGCACGCACGCACGCACGCACAGGCACGCGCGCCCGGGAAGGACGACCCAACTTCTCTGTGCCTTCCCCCTAGTATAAAAGATCCCATACACCTCAGTAGTCCCTGATTTTCTGATACTCACCTCTTTCAGGTGATAAAAGAGAATCCTGGGCCAGCAAGTGGGGAGGGTCTCTCTGTACATTCTTGGCAAGGAAGCTGGGGACCTGTGGCTGCGGCCACCTCCTCTGAGCTCCCATGGTGGCTGAAAGAGGTAGCTTGAAAGGACCCTCCCAGATGCGGGCAAAAGGCAGCCTAGCAAACCAGCCCCACCACAGGAAAAGGACCTAGGGGCTGGCCTGAGGGAGAAGGAGCCCAGGCCCAGCCTCCGGACCTCACCCGCTGCTACAGTGCAGTCCCTACAATAGCAAGTTCCAATCTCCCTTCTTGACCCTCCACCCCCCAGGAGTCTCCTACCCAGGAGGTAAGCGGACCTCCAAGTATACCTTTTAGCAGCGCCCCAAGTTCCGGCTCACCCCAAACCACAAGGCCAGCAGGACACCTCCCAGTCAAATATCAGGCCCTCCCCACCTGCACTATCAGGATACCTGCCCTGCGGTGCACCTCCTTTGTCTTGCCAGACGCAATACCCCACAAAGTAGTCACACACGATTTAAATAAGAAAAATTCCTTAGGCTCCCAGGGAGGGCTCAAGATCAACTCAGCTAATGATATGCAAAAAGGTCCAACCAGCCTGGGCCCCAAGGGCTCCAGACAGGTCACCATTATAAAGCAATTACAGCAGGACTTCCTTATAGAAAGAATTTATCCCCTAAGGATCACAGCAGCCAGAAAAGAGGAAGAAGAGGTAGAGACCAAAAAACCTCCAGGCACAGCTCGGCCAAAGCTGGGAGCGGCCAGAATGGGACTTCAGGCCTACCCACCGGAAATGAGGTAAGATCTGAACCCTTGAAGTCACAGCAAAGTTTTATACTTAGAAATTCCTTCTGTGGGCCAGTGAAATAGATCAGTAGGTAAAGGCGCATGCTACCAAGCTACCAAGCCTGATGACCAGATTTTGATCCCAGGAATCCACGTGGTTGGAAAAACCCACTCCCTCAAGTTGTCCTGTGACCTCCACATATGCACCAGAGCGCACAGCACATTTATACATATATATATATATATACATACACATGAACACAAACACTCTGAAAGCTGAAGCAGTGGATCTCTGTGAGTTCAAGGCCAGCCAAGGCTACATAGTGAGACCCTGTATCATCAGAGAGAGAGAGAGAGAGAGAAAGATGGAAAAATGGCTCAGTGGTTAAAAGCATTGGTTGCTCTTGCAAAGGACCCAGGTTCAATTCCCAGCACCCACATGGCAACTAACAACTACAGTTCTAGGGGATCCGACTCCCTCTTCTGGTCTGCAGGCATTGCACTTACATCCATACATTTAGGCAAAACATACACATAAAAAATAAATAAAAGAAAAGAAAAATAAGCACACATGCCTTTAATTCCAGCACTCAGGAGGCAAAGGCATGTGGATCTCTGTGAGTTGCAGGCCCAGTGGGGCTAGAGAGACCCTGTCTCAAAAAATGGGGGGGGAAAAAAAAATGGCTGAGGTGCTTTAAAAGCAGGAGAACTCAAGATGGAACTCTCAGCACCCACCAAAAAAACACAAACATCTGGGAGTGTGTATGAGTGACTGTGTGTTGTGACTGTGTGCGTGCATGCGTGCCTGCGTGTGTGTATGTGTGTGTGATCCTCGTGCTGGGACTGGAAGGTTAGAGGATGCCTGGGGCTTGCTGGCCAGGTTCTGTGAGAGCTGCGTCTCAAGGAAGTAAGGCAAGAGAGTGATGGAGCAGGCAGGGCACACTGCATTATATGTATGCACTCACACACACACACACAAAGGCTGGGGGTGTAGCTCCATTGATAGAATGCTTGTCTGGCTGTCGTCTGCTAAACCCTGGGTTGGCTCTGGATCCCAGCACCCCATAAACCAGACTTGGTGGTGCACACCTGTGATCCCAGCACTCCAAAAGTGAAGGTAGGAAGTCCAGGATCATCTTCAGCTACACCACAGAGCTCCAGGCCAGCCTAGGGCACATAACACTGTCTCTACACAAATAAACAATAAATGAATGAAGAAATAACCCAACAAACAAAAAGGGCTAGAGATGTGGCTCAGTGGTAGAAGTGCTGGGTTCCTGGACGCTAGCTTTAGCATCTAAAAAGAAAAAAGACCTAGCCAGGTGTGGTGTCTAATGCCCATAATCCCAGAATGTAGAAAGCTGAGGCAGGAGGATCTCGGGCCTGTCTGCTACAAAGTGAAAGCCTGTCCCAAAACAAAAGATCACAAATAAAACAAAAACCTTCCTGCAGGGTGGGCGTGGTGGTGCATGCCTTTAATCCCAGAGCTCTGGAGGCAGAGGCAGGCGGATCCTCTGTGCGTTCGAGGCCGGCCTGGTCTACAGAGTTCCAGGCACCTGGAGCTACAGGGAGACCCTGTCTCAAAAAGACCAAAAAAAAAAAAAAAACCTTCCCAGTAGTCCAAACCCGGAGGCCCCTGACACCTCTAGCAGCCAATGGGCAGGGAGGCACACAAGACCACAGCTGACTTTAATACAGCTTTGGTTGTTTTTTATCCAGGGCTAGGGATGGAATCCAGGGCCTAGCATGTGCTTTCTACCACTGTCCAAACCTATGGCGTTGTTTTCACCCACAGAAGAATGTCTAGCCTCCTATAAGCTTGACAAAGATGAAGTCACAAAAGCCAGAAATTTACCAGAGTGGGTATGAGGAGATAAGGGGTGCACTATTCCCAGCTCCCCTTGAAGCTGAGGCATGAGAAATAAAAATTACATGGGCTGGAGAGATGGCTCAGCGGTTAAGAGCACTGACTGCTCTTGCGAAGAACCCTGGTTCGATTCCCAGCACCCATATGGAGGCTACAAACAGTCCTTAACTCCAGTTCCAGGGGAATCCGAAGCCCTCTTCTCACCTCCGCGGCATTGCACAACACGGGTGCACTCACAGACATGCAGGCAACACTCATACACATAAAACAAAAATAATAAATATTTTTTTAGCCAGGCGTGGTGGCGCACGACTTTAATCCCAGCACTCGGGAGGCAGAGGCAGGCACATCTCTGTGAGTTCAAGGCCAGCCTGGTCTACACAGGGAGTTTAAGGACAGCTGGGGCTACAGGGGGATCCTGTCTCAAAAAGACCGAGCGTGGGGGGGGGGGGGGTTGTTGTTACAGATAAAGGCAGGAAGATTGAGAGTTCAAGGCCAGGGCTGGAGAGAGAGTTCAGCAGTTAAGAGCACTGGCTGCACACAATGGTCCACAACTCCAGTCCTATTTCAGGCACGGGTGCACTTACATACATGGAAGGCAAAGCACTCATACACATAAAAAAATTTAAGCGTTCAAGGTCAGCCTCACCTACATAGACCTATATGGGGGACTTGAGGCTAGTCTAGGTTACAAAGAGGTCCAGTCTCAAATAATAATAACAATGATTGGTTAACTAATGGCTTAAAAGGTGGGATTCTCAGGGGTGGAATTACAGGTGCCCACCCCAGCTCTGGGAAGGACAGCAAGGTGGGAACCCAAGGCCCTAGGAAGCTGGAATGTTCTTGCTAAGGACACATACAAGATCAGAAAGTATCAAAGGTTTGGCCTTGTGGAATCTCCTGGCCCTGTAATCTCAGCACTAAGGGCTAAGGGAGAAGGATAATTAAGACTTCAAGGTCAGGTGTACAGCATACCACTGTCTCAAAAAGTAATCAACAGGGAAAGACAAAACGAACAAATTTAAAAGAACCTTAATAGAGATAAACAAGCTACAAGTCGCACAGCAGCAACCAAGGAGCCTACCAGCTTGTTACTGTGTTTGCCTGCACACAGAGGCCAGAGGAGGAGGTCAGGTGTCCTGCTCTACCATGCTCTGCCTGGCTCCTTGGGACGGGTTTCTCACTGAACTTGGAGCCAAGCTGGGAGCCAGCAGTCCCAGCCATTCTCCTGGCTCTGCCCCCACAGCATTTCAGTGGCAGAACAGTTGCACACAGCCATCCATGCCCAGCTTTTTAGGCTAAGTGCTGAACTCAGGTCCTCATGCTTAAGCTACAAGTATTCTGCACACTGCATACTCTGAAAGCATGCGGGCATGCGTTTTGGTTTGTTTTTAGTTTTGTTTTTTGGAGACAGAGTCTTACTATGTATCCCTGACTGACAATAACACTCACTCTGTAAACCAGGTTGGACCTGAACTCACAAAAACCTGACTGCTTCTGCCTCCTGAGTGCTCATGTGTTTGTTTTTTGAGAAAAGTTCTCATGTAGCCCAGGCTGACCTTAGACTCCCTAAGGCTAGCCTAGAATTCTTGATCCTCCTGCTCCTGCCTCCCCACCCCACTCCCAAGTGCTGGGATGAGATATAGTACTTCTCTCCTTCTTAAAATATGAGAAACCTCCTGACCCTGTCTCAAAAAAGACCAAAAAAAGGGGCTAGAGAGATGGCTCAGCAGTTAAGAACACTGGTTGTTCTTGCAGAAGACCTGGGTTTGAATCCCAGCACCCACATGGCAGCTAACAACTGTCCATAACACCAGTCCCAAGGGATCCGACAGCCTCTTCTGACCTCTGAGGGCACTGCATGACATGGGTGCACTTACCTACATGCAGGCAATACATGCATACACATAAAATAAAAAAATAATAAATAAAATTTTAAAAAAGAAAAAAAAAAGACCAAAAAAAAAAAGAGAAAGACTGCTGAGAGTTGACAGATATCACACATCTCCAGATGGGAAGACAAAGGAGGAAAAAAGACCAGAAGACACACAGTGCATGAAGAAAGGAACACACATGCACACACGCACGCACGCACACACGCACGCACGCACTCACACAGATTCATATCATATGAAAATGCAGATTTTATATATTGTTTATTTAACATATATTAATATCATATAGATGTCACCAGGCCTGATGGTGCACACTTTTAATCCCAGCACTTGGGAGGCAGAGGCAAGCAGCCCTCTGTGAGTTCAAGGCCAGCCTGGTCTACACAGTGTGTTCCAGGCTAGCTGGGGCTACAGGGAGACCCTGTCTCAAAAAGACCAAAAAAAAAAAGCATATAAATGTTTATAATATACATCTATAATAATAAATGTTAAAATAGTCAATATATACATATATTAAATATGTTAATATATATTAGAGCTCAGTGGGTAGAGTGCTTACGTAACACTCATAAAGCCCTGGGTTCCATCCCCAGCACTGTGGAAAACAGGGAAAGGTGGTACAGACCTATAATCCCAGCACTTGGAAGGTAGGGGCAGGAAGATAAGAAGTTTAAGTTCAGGGCTGGAGAGATGACTCAGTTTTATCACTGGCTGCTCTTGCAGATGATCCAGCACCCACATGGCAGCTCATTACCTTCTGGAACTCCAATTTCAGGAGATTCCATGCCCTCTCTGGCTTCTGTGGGCACTGCAAGCATGTGCTACACTTAACATACATGCAGGCAAAACACTCATACACATAAAATTACAAATTAAAGAGTCTGGTATGGTGGTACACGCCTTTAATCCTGTCTCAAAAGACAAAAAGGAAATTGAAAATTAAAATTAGGGGCTGGAGAAATGGCTCAGCGGTTAAAAGCACTGACTGCTTTTGCAGAGGACCTGGATTCCATTCCCAGCACCCACATGACAGCTAACAACCATCCATAACTCCAGTTCCAGGAGATCTGATGCCCTCCTTTGGCCTCTACAGACACTTCATGACATGGGTGAACTTAAACACAAGCAGGCAAAATATTCATACACATAAAATTAGACATACACATATAAATTAGAATAAACAAACTCTTAAAAAAATTAAAATTAAAGTTGGGCAAAGCAGCACACACCATTAATCCCAGCACTTGAGGCAGAAGGATCTCTGTGAGATCGAGGCCAGCCTGGTCTACATAGTGAGTTAGTTGGAGGCCCAGCTAGCTGGGGTTACAGCAAGACCCTGAAAAAAAAAAAAAAAGAAAGAAAGAAAGAAAGGGAATGGACAGGAGAGGCGGGAAGGACAGGAGAGGAGAGGTCAGGAGAGAAGAAAAAAAATGTATTCATCAGCCCAGGAGAGAAACTATTGGGAATGAAAAATATGTGAATAAAAATAGTCACTCAAAGCAATTTCAGACAGAGAGATTTGAATTCTAAGGCTGAGAGGCCTTGGAGGCAAACACAAAAGGAATCCACAGCAAGTGACTTCTGCACAGAATCTCACAACCACAAGGAAAAGAAAAACCATAATAGCACAGGCTTGTCTCTGAGCCACGCACCACTCTAGGTACTTACGCACCTAAATTCATTTTTCCCTGACACAATCACAAAAGGAGACCGTTACCAGCCATTTTAGGAAAGAGAAAACGGAAAGACAGTTAGGCAGAAATACCCAATCCACCCATCTAGAAAGGGAGGAAGCAGGCACTGGGTCTCACCAGCCACATTCTCAATTTTTGTGTGGCTCTAAAAAGACTTTAAGCATTTGGAATTGGGCAGGATGTAAGTTATGTACAGAAATCAAGAATCAAAATGACAGGGATGGAGAGACGGCTCAGCAATTAAGAGCACTGACTGCTCTTGCAGAGGATCCAGGTTCGATTCCTAGCACCCACAGGGCAGCTAACAACTGTTCATAACTCCAGTTCCAGAGGGATCTGAGCTCTCTTCTGACCTCCGAAGGCACTGTACGACATCGGTACGCTTACATGCATGCAGGCAATACACTCATATACATAAAATAAAAAAAACAAAAATAAGCTGGGCGTGGTGGCGTGTATCTTTGGTCCCAGCACTCAGGAGGTAGAGTCAGAGGGATCTCTGTGAGTTCGAGGCCAACCTGGTCTACATAGTGAGTTCCAGGCCAGCTGGGGCTACAGGGAGGCCCTATCTCAAAAGGACCAAAAAACAAAAAACCCACCATAAAAATAAAACAAGAAGCAATTAATAACTCAAGACAATAAGTTAATTTTATGACATCACTTGGCTCAGATGTGAAGTTATAAAACTGTGGTATTAAAATTGGCTGAAACAAAATGGCATTTCATACATATTAGAAGAGTATTGTAGTAGATACAGGACAGGTGATAGTTGTAATAACCATGATAATAAACATTTGCTAAATCCTTGTTGTATGAGGAACAAAGCTCCAAATTCTTTATCTGTACCATTTACTCCTCAAAACAATCATAGTGCACTACTATCACACTCCGGTGCATTTTATAAAGATATTTATTTTTATTTCATGTGTATGAGCGCTTTGCCTGCATGTAAGTGCACCACATGTGTGCAATGCCAAGGAGGCTAGAAGAGGGCATTAGATTCCCCTGGAACTGAATTACTGATGGGTCCTCTGCAAGAGCAGCCAGTGCTCTTAACCTGAGTTGTCTCTCTAGCCCCTCCATTGTATTTTTTTTTTTTTTTTTTTTTTTTTTGAGACAGAGTCTCCCTGTAGCCCTAGCTGGCCTAGAACTCACTACCTAGACCGGGCTGGCCTCTTCGACCTCACAGATCTGTCTACCTCTGCTTTCCAGTGCTAGGATTAAAAGTAAGTGCCAAAATGCCTGGCCAAATAATCTTAAAAATTAAATCAAGCCGGGCATGGTGGCACACGCCTTTAATCACAGCAGAGGAAGGCAGATCTCTGGGTGTTCAAGGCCAGCCTGGTCTACATAGGGGGTTCCAGGCCAGCTGGGGTTATAAGGAGACACTGTCTCAAAACCTGTCTCAAAACAGACCAAAAAAAAAAAAAAAATTTAAAGCAAAGCCAGATGTGGTGGTGCATGACTTTAATCCCAGCATTCCAGAGGCAGAGGCAGGCAGATCTCTGAGAGTTCAAGGCCAGTGTGATTTACATAGCAAGTTCCAGGCCAGCTGGGGCTACAGGGTGACTCTGACCCTTTTTTTTCAAAAATGAATGAATGAATGAATGAATGAATGAACAGATGTAGTGGTGCTCATCTGTAATTGTAGTACTCAGCATTCAGGAAGTAGGAACACAACAAGTGTGAGGCCAGTTTGAGCTACAGAGTGAGTTTCAGGTCAGACAGGGTCAAATGAAAGGCTGAAGAAGTAGTTTAGCGCTTTAAGAGCACTGGCTCTTAATTCAGTTCCCAGCACCCACAAGGTGGCTTAGGATCATCAGTAATCTAGTTACAAGGGATCCAACACCTCTTCTGCCCTCTATTGGCATTGTATGACACGAGTGCACTTACATGGAGGCAAAACACAAAAAATAGAAATAAATAAATCAAAAAAATTTTAAATAAATGATTATGTCCTAGGAATATTACTCAATGCAAACATGTGAAGAGGGCCTGGGTTCCACTCCCAGCAGCAAAGAAAGGGAAAAGGTTAGGCCCCTAGAGGCTGAGGAAGGAACTCCAGCCAAAGGGATTTAGAAGGGAATTCCAAAGGCCCTGGGAGAGGACCAGCCTGAGGGATCTGTGAGTCACCAGCTAATGATCTCTGTAATTATAGCAAATCACTTTTGCTGTAAGTTTGGTAGAGGGCTGTACCTGGGTAGGTATCTGGCCTGAGCTTGCTCCTTAAATGTCACAAGGTGAGGAAGTCTTTAACATTCATTGGACCACTTTGTAGATGGGAAAATTGAATCATCATAAGCAGAAGAGGGAGACAAATCTCTGGCTCCGCCTGCTGTGATGGCTCAGAGGGTAAAAGCAACTTGCTGCCAAGCCTGGACAACCTGAGTTCAATCCCTGGGGCCAACATGGTGGAAAGAGAAAACTGACTCCCAGAAATTGTCCTCTGATCTCTACACTTGTGCTATGGCACCTGCCCACCCACACACATACACACAGTAAATGTAGTCAAGAAAACATTAAACCTTAGCCCCTGGAACAGCCTGCCTCTATAAGGAGCAATTTCTTATCAGAAGATTATGTGTTCAGAACTTCAACTTGCTCAGAAAAAAATGTTAAAGAGGGTGTGGTCTGTGATCCTCTGAACCACATCCCCAGAGATTTTAGGCAGGAGCCCTACCACTGGGCCACACCCCAGCCCATCACTGGGAATTCTAGACAAGGCTCTACTGCTGAACCACACCCTGAACCCCTCCTTGGCCAGCAGATTCTAGGCAGGAACTCTACACTACTGAGCTGCATCCTCAAATTCTACTTTATATATTTAGGTAGGGTCTCACTTGTAGCCCAGACTCACTTTCAGTCCTCCTGCTTCAGCTTCCTGACTTCTGGGCTTACAGTCACCCCTAGGCCCAGCGAAGGGTCCATTTGCTTCACTGGCTCACGTAGGACCTCAGATGCAATGGTCAGGGATGAGTAGCAGGAAGCTTTGGTGGCTGTGATTTGATGGCCTAGACTTCCACCAAAGGTTGATGCCAGGTCACCATGGGCAGCAGGTTTGCTAAGGACCCTTGGTCTTCCCTAGGCAATGGGTGTGACTTGGTGGTAGAACAGTTGCCTCCTATGCATCACAAGGCACTGGGTTTCATTTCCAGCAATGCCAAAAAATATAAATAAAGCTCAATGCCTGAGCTCCAACAGGCCTTGAGAGAGGCCCAGCTCCAGCTGTTTTCGTTTGTTTTGCTTTGTATTTTTTGAGACAGGGTCTCAGGTCTCACAGGCTGGCCTCAAACAGTTTTCACATCCAGGGCGCTGGGACAACAGGCATTGTGCCACCACGTTGAGTTTATACAGGGCTGGGGATGGAACCAAGGGTTTAGGGCAAGCTATGCAAGCACTCAACTGAGCTAACAGCCCCAGCCCCTCTAGCTACAAAGATGGGCTGGAGTCTAGATGTGGGAGTAAAAGCAGATCACACAACAAATCGTCCAGGAAAGGTGACAAGAATTTCTTTCTTTCTTTCTTTCTTTCTTTCTTTCTTTCTTTCTCTTTTTTTAGTCTTTTGAGACAGGGTCTCCCTATGGTATGTAGACCAGGCTGGCCTTGAACTCACAGAGATTCCCCTGCCTCAGACTCCGGAATGCTGGGATGAAAGGCGTGCGCCACCATGCCCGGCCAGACAAAAGAACATCCTTAACTGGCCACTTCCCAGTCAGCTGTGGTGCACACTCCAAAGGCTGAGGCAGGAGGCTTGTGAATTCAAGGTCATCCTTAGCTACACAGTGAATTTGAGCTACATGGGATCCTGTCTCAATAACCTCAAAAAAAGTGGTGGCTTGAGAGATGGCTCAGTGGTTAAAAGCATTTTCTGTTCTTCCAGAGGGCCGGACTTCAGTTCCCAGCACCCAACTGACAGCTCACAATTACCAGCTCCAAGGGACTGACGTCTTCTTCTGGCCTCAGTGAACACTTGCACACATGTGGCATGCACTCAAACACACACATATATAAACATAAATACAATAAAAATAAAAATAAGAATGCCCCACTCAACCAGGGTGTGGTACACACTCCCGTAATTCCAGCTTACAAAGGTTGAGGCGGGAAGAGCACAGATCAAATGATCCTCAGCTACACAGTGAGTTTAAGCCCAGGCTGAGCTATATTCTATTAAACCCTGGTTCAAAAAATGATAAAAAACAAAACAAACAAAAAAACCAACAACAACAAAAAAGCCCAGTGTATGTCACACACCTTTAATTCCAGCACTCAGGAAGCAGAGGCAGGTGGAGCTCTGAGATCCAGGCCAGCCGGGTCCACACAGTGAGTTCCAGAAAAAAATAATTCATCATCCCACCCTCTCCCGAAACCTTTCCTTCTAGTCCTCTGTGAGCATCTCTGATCAAATCCCAAGGTCTGACCTCCCCATCTCCCCAACTTCCACAGGGTATCCTGAATGCTTGCTACCTTCCATCTCCCTTCCTGGTCACCATCACTCTCAAAACACAGCTCCTTAAAACCAGCCATTCCACTGCCCTCTTGTCTACCAATTTCTGACCAGCAACCAGCTTCTTTTTTTTCTTCTTCTTTATTAAAACATTTAGTTGTGTGTCTGTGTGTGTGTGTGTGTGTGTGTGTGTGTGTGTGTGTGTATTTGGAGGTCAGAGGACAACTTGCAGGAGTTGGCTCTCTCCTTCTACCATGTGGGTTCTAGGGTTTGAACTCAGGTTCTCAGACTTAGCAGCAAACATGTTTACCCACTGAGCCATCCTGCCAACCCTCCCCTTTAACTCACACCTCTTTCCCATCACTGTTATCTGATGTGACTTCACTGTATCCCTGTCTCCCACAAACATATCCATCCACCTAAATAAAAAATATCCCCCCCTTTCCCCAGACATTTGCAAGTCAGTGTTAGACACAGCGTTGCTTGCCCCTAAATATTTCAGTACTCTTACTCATTCCCAAAGAACCAAAGAACAGTTATCTTATACAACCCAGGCAGTTAGCAGCCTCCCGGAATACAGTATCGATTCCAAGTTATCGGCTAATCTACAGTCCATATTCCAATTTCATCCTTGATCTTTGGAGCAGTTTGTTTCCCCAAACCAAGATCCAATCTCAGGTTGAACACTGCCTGTAGCTACTACTTACTGGTTTTTTTTTTCCTCTGTTGTCTCTTCATCAGCAGCGATTCTCTGCCTACCTCTGCCTTGCACACAAGAGACCCAGCCAGCTTTGTAAAATGGCTGTTTAAAATTCCAAGGCTTCATTGCTGGTCTTCAGAGATAGCCTGTCTCCCACGGGGCTGACTGATCCCAGGGTTCTCAGACCCCAATACCTCATGGAGCTCTCGTCTGCATTCTGTCAACATATTTGCTCTCCACACACACAAAAAGACTCACTCTAGGGATGGCTGAGGTCAAGCCCTCTGACCTGGCCCCTCACCCCAAGGACTAGATGAGACCAAAGACCTTTATTTCCTACATGGCCTGTGTCCCCACCTACACTGATTTCCTCCCCTGATGTGTGTGTTTTTTGCCTAGCTCTCACACTAGGACGTGGGCAGCCCCCTTGTAGGTTTGGTTTACTACAGCAGTTCCAGGTCGGGAGTGCAGTGTCTGGCATGATGGAAGCACTTGAAAATTATTTGCTAAGCGAATGAACGAGTAAGGAAGTGGGGGGGGAAGGAAGGAAGGAAGGAAGGAAGGAAGGAAGGAAGGAAGGAAAGAAGGAAGGAGGGAAGGAGGGAAGGAAGGAAGGAAGGAAGAAGTAAAAGAACCATCACAGGGCAAGCCAGCAAGATGACTCAGAGGATAAAGTGGCTTGTGGCTACGCCTGACAAACTGAGTTCAATTCCCCGGACTCTCATGGTGGAAAGAGAGAACAGACTCCCACAAGCTGTCCTCTGATCTCTGTAGGCTCCTGTGCACACACACATACACATATACAAATAAATTTAAAATGTAATGATTAAAAAGAAAAAGGTGACAGCTGCAGCTGCTAGAGGCAGAGAATACAATGAACTCTTCCAGTTTCCAGAACCTTCCTCATGCCTTTCCTTGCTGCCTTCTGACCAAAGGAAGGTCTCAAGGGGAAAAAAAAAAAAATCTCCCTTATCATCTCAACCCCATGTGTCCACAGCTAGTCCTCACTGATTAATCTTTCTAAATCAATCCCAGCAGGCTGACAGGCTAGATTCCGAAGATGGAGTGCAAGCCTGGCTACCTTTTGTCCATCAGCTAGGTCAAAGTGCAGGGCCTCAGCTCTCCTGATCCCTGGGTCCCTCCCCTCATTCAGCCCAGGGTGTGCAGGTACATAGACTATATATCCAAGTACAAAATCTTGCTGATAGATCTTTAATTGCAAGATGTAAATCCTTTCCAGGGCTCCCAATTCCAGCTCCAGCATCTAGAGACACCAGCCAGCTTGTCCATTTTACTGACAGGCTGTGAATATTTCTGCTCAAATTCTAGCAATACATTATTGGAAAAGGAAAAAAGATACAATGCTAGTTTGGGGGGCGGTTGGTCTTTTTGAGACAGGGTCTCCTTGTAGCCCCAGCTGTCCTGGAACTCACTATGTAGACCAGGCTGGCCTTGAACTCACAGAGATCCGCCTGCCTCTGCCTCCCAAGTGCTGGGATTAAAGGCAGCCGTCTGCCACCACGCCCGGCAGTTTTGATGCAAACTGGGTTCTTTGTTTTGTTTTTAATATTTTTATTATTATTTTTATTTTATGTGTATGAGTGTATTGTCCACATGTATGTAAGTGAACTGTACCCCTGTCACGCAGTGCCTGAAGAGGGCATTGGATCCTCTGGGACTGGAGTTACTGACAGTTGTCAGTCACCATGTGGGTGCTGGGAATCCAACCCAGGTCCTTTGTAAGAGTAGACAGTGCTCTTAACCCCTGAGCCATCTTTCCAGCCCTGTTTTTTGTGTTTGTTTGTTTGTTTGTTTGTTTGTTTGTTTGTTTGTTTGTTTTAAGCAGTAGTTAGTATAGTAGTCCAGGCTGGCCCTCAACTCTGGATCTCTTTCTCTGAGCTCTCTCTCTCTGAGCTCTGAGATTGGAGATGTGAGCCACCATTTATTTTTTATTTCCCTCTTTTAAGGAGAAAAGGACTAGAGCCCTTAGCCAAACCCATCAGAACAGAAAGCTTTGGCTCCAGGGGACCCTCACAGCAGACACCCCCAGGATTACTCAGGCAGCTCCCCATGTCTGGTAGACAATTCTAGAAGCTGGGAGGCCCCAGGTACCAGCACTTGCAGGTAACAAACACCCTCTTGCTCCCGGGCTGTGTGAACCCAGTGAATTGCGTTTTCTGAATTTTTATACAAAAATAAACAAATAAGATAGAACTGATAACTCTGGCCAAAACCTAAAGAGCTGACAGCCAGAGAAAGGACACAGAGAGGTTCAGGGTGTAAAGGGAATCGAGCACCTTCATCCCACAAGCAGTTCGGGAAGAAAGCCTTAGGAATTTATTTTTAATCCTGCGTTGCTCTAAATGGAAAATGGGGTACAGTCCCACCTGGTGCCTAATGGGATTAAGTTCAGTCTCAGCTCTGGGCGCTGACTTGGGGTCCAGTCTCCCTGGCCCATCTGCAGGTGGGGACAGATAGGGGTTAGTGCCGACAGCAGTACAGCCCCAGGCCCCCACTCTTTCCTCTGCAGTTACAAGGCCTCCTCGAGGCGACTGCTGGAGGCTTTCCCGCCATTTCCTCCACGCCTTCCAGCCACCGAGGGCCACCGCACAGGATTCCCGGGTCGGTTCAAGTAGGATTTTCTAGTCTGCGCCTCTACCACCCGTACACCAAATGGGGGGTTAGGCATGGGCGGTGGAGTAACCACGCAAGGTAGGGCGGGTTATGCATTTGGAGGTGCCAATCCATGCAGTGGTTGTCTGTGCAGTTAGTCTGCCTCGGCCAGGCCCAGGCAGACCCGGAGCTTGCGACAAGCTAAGACTCAGCCAGCCAGGAACACCCGAGATGGATTCCCAGACCTTCACTAGCCACCACCTCAGCCAGACCAACCAATTCAGGGCCCCCAAAATACGCGAATGCACACACACACATATACACACACACACACTCACACACGCACATCACCAGTGGGGTGAGGGATGTGGACCAAATGTATCCCAAGGCTGACCCTAAATCCTGCCTTGCTAGTGTCTCTGATGGCCCACCTCCGTCTCAGTGCTCCACTCTGGGAGGAATCCCTGGCCTCATCAACATTCTTTCCCCCACCCCTGCGGAACGCGCCTCCATCTCCCACGGGGCACAACACACAAGGGGGGAGGCGACCCAGATCCCCGCGCCCCCGCCGGCGGGGATCTCCGCTCGCCCCTCCCCCGCCAGGCGCTTCACAAAGGCCCTTTGTCCCGCTGAGCCCTGGACTCCCAGTTCTTGAAAAGTTCCAGAGGCGGGGTGGGGGGGTGGGGGGGGGATCAAAAGCAAAGACGAATTAGGCCAGCCGTGATCTCCCTGGCGAGCGAGAGGAAAAGCTGAAGTGGTGGCTCTGGGGCTCCGGGGTGCCTCCTTCCAACATTAGTTCCAAGGACAGGGGACCATCTGGGGCTCCTCCCCGGGAAATCGACAAAGTCCCCTTTTTAAAGAAGCGTTGGAGTTTTGTTATGTTGTTTTTTTCCCCTATAACCAGGCGCAGGAGCGTAGAGCGGCTGGGGAGGAGGGACGAGGTTCAAGGAGCGGCCGCCGGGCCGGTCAGCTGGTCTCCCGGCTTCCCGCTCTCGGAGGCCAGTGGCCGCGGCATGGCCGGACCCTGCTTGGCCATCTGTTCCCTCCCGGGGCAGCTCTGGGCCAGCTCTCTCGGGAAATGGCGGAGGCCACCCGGGCCTACTCAGTGACCTCCGAAGCGCCACCTCTGTGTCCCCTGCAGGCTCAGCCGCCTGAAAGGTGGCTACGGAGTAGCCAGTTGCACCCACCCCGGCGGCGCCACGCGTCCTAAATTTGCCAGATAACCAGGGTCCCCAGGGCTAAGATGACCATTTGGGGAAAAAGGAAGATCCCGAAGGTTCATGGACTCCCAGGCTCCTAGAACCGGGGTCATATTCTCCTGCATGCCCCCCCAACCTCCGTACATACCCGGGCTTGAGTACACCCGGAACACGGTTCCACGCGGGGACAAGAACCTTGGGCCCACGGGCGTAGGGACCGGAGGTAGCCAAGATCCGACCTAGGGGAGCGTGTCTCACAGGGTCGAGGGGGTGAGTGATAATGCTCTTTTCTAGCCTAGATTTTTTTTTTTTTTTTTTTTCCCAAACTCCGGCCTCCTGCTTTGGGCCCTCGGAGTGGGATTACCCCCGGGTGGCTCTGATTGTGCAGATGCTAGGGTCTCCGGAGGGTTGGGACAATCTGAAGCGACAGGACGACAGCTCAGAGTCCCTCTTCCGAGAAGGGACTCTGATACAAGAACCAGGGTGTTCGTCCTGGGAGCTGAGCCTCCAGCGCACCGTGCTGGAAGAGGGCACAGCAGCCCGGCTCCTGCCACGGAAGTCTCCCCGAGTCTCCCTCCCCAGGATCCCCCATCCCCTCAAAGCAGGAGGGTGCAAGCGCAGTGCACAATACTTACCCGGGTGAGGGTGGAGGTTGAGACCTGCCATGTATTTCCCCGGCGGCAGCGGACCCGGTAAGCCCGAGGCGGACAGACGTCCGGCAGTGGCCGCGCCCACACGGTGACTGTCCATGGCCAGGCCGGACAGCAGCGGCGGCGGGGGGCCGTGCACGGACCGCTGGGGCCCGAAGTCTCGGCCATCCATCCTCCGCGGACGTGCCGCGGTCAGCCTCCCCACCCGGCCCGCCGGCCTCCTTCAGTGGGACTTAAAAGTTCAGCCTCGATGTAGTCCTAGTGACCTTGGGTGGTGGGCGCTCCGCGGCGTGCATGGCGGTGGCCAGCGGGGTTTGAGCTCAGCGATGGGCCCGCGACCCTGGGCGCACGAGCTGCGGTAGGTGAGTCCCCTCCAGGCGGCCTGGTAGAGATGCAGGAACCGGGACACACGGCGTCTTGGCGGGCAAGAAGTTCAGCCGTGGAAGACCCAGAATTAGGGGAAAAGGAAACAAAAAGAAAAAAGAAACAAGTTTGAGAAAGTCGCCTCGCCTTTCGGGGTCAAGGATCGCCGAGCTGGTGACCAGAAATAAAATCGGGAGTATCCCCCTTTTTCAGTGAAATATAAAAATCCATGTTTTTTCCCGTGCCTTCAGGCTTTCCAGGGACCCCGGCTTGGGAAAGTGGCCGGTGCGCGGTGCGTCCCAACCCGGACTCTGCCTGTAAGTCGTCCAGAAACTCGGCCGACCGCGCCCGATCAGCTAAATACAAACCTAAGAGTGTTTTATTTCCCAGGCGTCACATGCTCCGGGGTTTAAAACTGTGAAACCTTTTGAGTTGTTCAAAATGTAGCCCTAACGCCATACCACTATCTGATTCACAAAGTTTAATATTTAACCATTTTGGGGGGCCCTTGGCTCCCTTTTTTTCTGAGTTTTGGATCGCCCTGAGAGCCGGGGCGGGGGGGATGGAGTGGTTCGTTTGAGGGCTTTTTGTGGTTGTTTACCGAGGTAGGGATACAAAGCGGATTTATTGATGTTTTTAAAGGAGGATCGCTACCCCCTCCCGCAGTCCCCGATGGGCCTCTGGGAGTCGCAGAATCCGAGTCCCCGTCCCCGAGACGTGGCATTCTCGCCTGAGGACTGGGAAAAAAGAATCCTTCAAAACAAGATTTGGTTTCATTTTCCAATTCCCGGGCCTGGGAACCCCGAGGCCGGAGGACTTGGCCTGTTGCGGAGAATTTGGGAACCCTCAACCGAAGAAAAAAGGGGGTTCCAAGGATCTCGCTTCTACCCTAGCTTTGCGACCCACACACCCCCAAAATAACCTACAAAGAAAACCTTAACGGCGCGGGCCAGCAAAGGGGCGCCTCCCCCAGCACTGGGTAAATCCCCTGTAGTTCCAGTTTAAGCTGTTTGTTTAAAAGATCTGTCGTTTGCCCCATTCCCGTGGGGGGCAGGAGGTCGGCTGGAACAACACCCCCCCCTCCTCGCTGGCCATCCACCCGCCCAGGGCCTGACTCTGAGAGGCCCGGGGCATTTGCAGCCGGGGATCAAACCGAAGCCACCGAGCTCCGGGGTGGCCGCCCTGCGCCGAGACCCGGAGCTGTAGACCCCCAAGTCTCCCTAGCCCCAACTTTGCTAAGGATGTCTATTTAACGTGGCTTTGGTTTCAAACCTCTCTCTCTCTCTCTCTCTCTCTCTCTCTCTCTCTCTCTCTCGCATCAGGCTCTGGTTACCAGATCCGCATTTACTTTGGAAAAAAATCTAAGATCGCCACAGCCCAGGATACATTGTCTCCAAGAGGCGAGGAATTCCCCCAATGACTTTAAAGATAATATTCTTCTAAGACAGCTTTTAATAAAAAGAAAGGCAGTGCCCAGGCAACCCCACTTTAAGGAAGTCGGAGTGAAGCCCTATAGAGCAGCATGGGCCACCGCAGGAAAGCTGGCGTGGCCATCTGCGGGGCTCTACTGCATTCCCCGCTACTTTTCTTCTCTTAAATGCAGTTAAAATGGCTGAATTCCGGCATTTAATTAAAAACAGCCAAGAATCCCAAGAATCGAAATGGTCTCGGCGTAGCCAGAGGCTAGCCCACCGCAGGCGGGGAACGGAGTAGGGAACCGACGCCCCGGGACGTGCACTGCAGGCTGGAACCGACGCCCCGGGACGTGCACTGCAGGCTGGAACAGGCTGGGGGTTCCGGTGGGCGCGCGGGGCGCAGAGCTGTGTCCTGTCCATTCCTAGGATACCCTCTCCCCGCAATCCCTGACCTCGGATTTTCTCCTGAGGGACCCCGATGGTTTCGGGGGGCCTCCCTCCACGTCCCCCCGGGGGGCAGGCGGAGTGGGGTGGCAAGGGGTGCGCGGCACAAGTTTGGGCAGCATCAGGGTGCCGGCTGCGTACCTGGCACAGCGGGGCTCCGGGCTCCAGGCTCCGGCGACAGGGACTCGACAGGGATGGCTAGGCGCCCGGACTGCCCGCCATCCCCTCCGCCACCCGCAGCAACCTCACACTTTTTACCCGCCTTTCCTTTTTTTGGTAGAAAACCGCTCCCCGGGCCTGGCGCACAGCGCGCCAACTCCTCCGCCCTCCCGAGGCCAGGCTCCCGCAGCCCCCGGAAAAGCCAGCTTTCCTCCCACCCAGCTCCCCGCTTTTTAATAAAATCCAGGTAGCGCCGGTTTAAAGAATCCCAAATCTCCATATACAGCCCGGGATTGGAAAAAGGTACATGACACAACCCCCCTTTCAAGTTCCTCTCGCTGGATCTAAAAAAAAAAAAAAAAAAAAAAAAAAAAAAAAAAAAGGGGGGGGGGGGGGGGGGGAAACCCCCCGCCGG
>NW_008354274.1:477365-488022 GCF_000622305.1 Nannospalax galili | reverse complement strand
ACAGTTCATTTATGAGCAAAAAAAAAAAAAAAAAAAAAAAAAAAAAAAAAACAGGAGGTCTGGGGGGAGGGGAACACTCCCCGGCGAAGAAACACGCATTGTTCCCGGGTGCCCGCCCCCCCCAACTCCCGGCCAACCCCCGGCCGTAGCGCATTGGCCCTGCGCGCCGCCCATCAGGCGCATGTAAACACCTTGGCCCTCAGCCATTCCTATAAAACCAATTACGGACCTCAGGGCTTCAGCAGTTTCCAGGCTCCCCACGGCGGGGCTGAATGATCCAAACTGGTGGTGAGAATTTTTCCGAGCCGTTTCTAGGCAGCCCTTCCCTCTCCTCCTCCTCCTCCTCCTCCCCCTTATCCAGCCAGAGCTGCTCCCCCTCCCCCTTTCCTCCTCCTCCCTTTTCCTCCCCCCTCCATCCCACATCCCAACCCCTCCTCCAAACGTCTGGACTGAGTGATCAAAATAGAGGAAGATGGTTGTCGCCGCAATCCCTGGGCTTCGCCAGGCGCGGTTTAATGGGTCGCCTGTCAGTTTCCTGCGCGCTGGAGGAGGTGACAACCCCGGGAACACGGCAGGGCCCGGAGGCCGGCAGGCTGCACGGTGCGCCCTCGCCTTGTCCTCCCAGCTCTCCCGGGGTGCTCCTCCCGAAACCGTGGTGGAGACGCCGACATAGACAAGACTTGCTTTTTTTTCCCTCTCCCCTCTTTTTTCTTTCTTTTAAAACAAAGCGTCGATTCATTCCCTCTTCCCCCCCACCCCCAGCAACCGCGGTCCGGTGGGATGGGCAGACGACAAGGTCGTTTTTTGTTGTTTATTTTTTTCCCTTTTGCCCCAGCCTGCGAGTCCCTCCCTGAAACGCGGTGTCAGATGGTTTTTACTGATTAATATTTTGGACAGGCCGCAGCGGCGGGTGAGTGTGCATATTTTTTAAAAAGGGGCTTCCTATAGAAACCCGGGCTGCACCGTGCGCCCCTCCCCAAAGGGCGCCCCTCCTTTTCCCTCCCCCCCCACCCCAAGAAAAATCAGAGCAGAAAAAAGGATTAGATCGGCGGAGCGCGAGCTGAATCCCTCTCGATTCTGACTTTTCAGCCTATTAGCATGTCTCCACGGGGCCTTCTGAAACCTATTAAAGTGTAATATTAAAAACCTCTTGGCTGGGGGCCTCTCTCGCCTTCCATCCGTCGCTCCCCCTCCAGGGAGGGCGAGACCGGGAAGGAGGAAAAAAAATCTGTTGCTCTCTGAGGAAGCTAGCAAGCCAAGCCCCAAAAATGCTGGGCTGGCCAGAGGGGGAGGGGAGCCCCCATCCACACTTTGTACTTTTATTTTGCTTTTTCAGCAAAAAAAAAAAGTCCTTTCTGCGTTGAATCACTGGAGCAGCCCACAGATCTACAGATCTACCTGGCTGGGAACATAAGGAGTGCTGTACTCGCATAAGGGTCAGGTCCTAGAATAAGGGGGCCCCGCACCCCCTCTCCGGGCCCAGCTAGGCTTTACCTACCCTGGGAAAAGGAGCTTCGAGAGCCTTGTCGATCCTGCCTCGGAGTGCAACCGTGGTGATAGAATTTTAATTAAAACAAGAGAAAACCCGCTCTTTCGCCCCTCTGCGGACTCAGCGTTTTCGAATGACTCCTGTTTTTTTTTTAAGAAAATTCATTTTTTAAGGCAACTTTTCTAGAAGGTTTTTTTTTTAATGAGCTAGTTAGCGCCCATCCGTTCTATTTTCTCCACTTTTAGAAAGAAAAAAAAGAGGGGGAGGGTTCGAGAAAACTGGAGGGGGGGTGTCTAATTTAATTCCAGGATAAATTTGAGGGGGGGAGTTGGGCCTCTTGAGAGCAGTTTCAAGTTGCCCTTCTTGGAGCCTCCAGCACTGGTTTCTAGGCTACCCTCTTTTGGAAGCCTGGAGCTCGGAGGGGTGGGAGGAGGGAGAAGAAAGAAACGAAAATAGCCGGAGCGGAGGGGAACTGAGCTGCTGTGTGTGCGGGTCTCAGTGGTAGCCAGGGCTGCAGGAGGCGCCTGGTGCAGCCGGGGGACGGCCAGGAGCAAAGGCGGAGAAAAGGGGGGTAGAAAAAAAAGGAGGTATTGTGTCTGTATCCCTTAGGGAAGGAGGGAGGATGGATGCAAGAAATAAAATAAATGCAGTTGAGCTGCATCGGACTGCTGGAAACCCAGGCAGAGAGGAATAGGCCTTGAGGGTGGGGGGCACCCGGCGCCCTTGAGGCCTTTGTGGGTTCTCAGTTAAACCCTCCCACGACTGAGCCCCACCCCCATGGCCCTCCCAAGATTCAGAACCCAGGCCCTGATCTCTCCCACCCCCAACCGTCTTATCCCTCTCTCGGGATCTGGAATGTTTTTCTTATTTTAATATAGCTTTAAAAAAAATGTATCTTGAGATATTTGGAGAGAATTGTGTGAAAGGCTTGCGGGGTTGGGAAGAAAAAACAACAAAGGCCTGTTTTTATAAATGTTTAATGTTTTTACCCCTCGATGCTCCAAGCCCCCTAATTGTGACGGCGGGATATATGTGCCATAAATCATTTAGTTGCTAATAAAAAATTCTGCCGATTTGCCTGGAATTTGCCAACGGCGTTTGCATTTTTTTTTTCCAAGTGTGTACCCTGCGTGGCAAACTGAGCGGGGCGTTTCTTTAAGGCGGCGGCTGCAAACAGACTATGGCCCGCTCCGGGTTAAAAGGTGCAGCACCCGCCCCCCCCGCCCCCCCAGGTTACCCTCTCTGCTCCCCTCGACCTGCCAACACGGCCCTCCGGCCACACAGTGGGCTGAGCCGGGGAAACCGGTAGCTCTGGATTCCAGGCCACCAGGGCGGGGAGCCTAGGGCAGATCCTACCCGACCTGCATCTCCAGGAGGCCAGGTGCAAGTACGTGGGATGCAGGCGAGGGGCCTCCACGTGTGCACCCCATTCTTTGCCCCCTCCAGGTCTCTGTGCCCTGATACCCCCGCAGTCTCTAGGTAAACAGCGTTCGGAAGCCATCTTGGGGTGTGGGAACAGTTCCCAAGAGGAGTGGAATCTGCAGGCCTGTCCCCTTAAGAGTCTTCCCCAACTCACACACCCCATAGAGCCTCTCAGCACCCCTAGCTTGGCCTCAAGGTCTGGAAAAATATCCTCCAAGCTGGGGTGGGCCAGACTACTCGTCCAGACGCCATTTTCCGTGCCCCATCCCCCATCCCTTCTCTCCTGTTTACCAGGCAGGATCCGTGGCCAAAACAACGGGTGTTGACGCAGTGGGTATGTATGTGTGTGTTTTGTACTGACTGGGCGGAAAATTGGTTGGGGATTTAGTGGGGAGACCTCCACGCAGTCCCAAACCACAGTCTCCGGAGAACCCACTCAGGACGGCCTGTCTGGCCCAGCGTGGTTGTCCCTCGCAGGTTCTGGCCGCCCCAGCCAAGACCATGGGTGGGTTCCTCCAGGCCCCTGGCCCCATTTTGGTGCCCTGGACAAATCCCCACTGACAAAACTCTCCCTCTTTTTTTTTGTAAAGCCAGAGGACAGGCCAACCTTGAGCGCGGATGTCTCTCCTGCTGCGCGCCTTTGTCCGCTCCAGGGAATCCGCCTCTCACATTTCTGCCCCATGCAATAGTGAACCCTGATCTTCCAGAATCCCGACGTTGCAGGCCGTGTGTAAAGGTTCTCCCGTGCTCCTCCCCCACATAGGGTGCATTTTTTTTTAAAGCCTGTATCCATCCCTTAGAGTGGACAAGAGGACACCCAAGCCTCCCCATCCGTTGCCCTGAACCATGTTTCCCAAGAGGTGCATAAGGACAAGGTGCCTCCGAACTCCACTAAAGTCTAAATGAAGGGGAGACCCCAAGGGATCGCTGGCTTCAGACTCCCGGTGGAGAAGCCACGGACTGAGTCTCTAATGCGCAGGTTTCCGCAGGTCCTAAATCCGGCTACCCGGGAGCTCCCGGGCGGATGCAGCTAAAACCCGGAGAGGCCGCGCCCAGCCCACCCCTGCTCCCCGCGTCTCTCGCTGCAACTGGCCCATCAGCGGTTCTGTATCCAAGAGGTTCAGTCAGCCGGAAGAGAGCAGCCCGAACCCGCCAGCAAGACCAAGGATGCCAGCGCCTCGAATGCCACCAGGTCCCCAGCGCACGACGGGCAGCCCTGGGGTGGTGGCGCCTGGCTCAGTGGCTGCAGATTCCAGCTCCTCTCAGCCCCGCCTCCGACTCTGGCCTCTTCCTCTGGCTCGGGTCGGGTCTTCCACTCCACTGTTTGGCTCGGAGAGGACATAGAAGCGTTTGTTTCGCATGGGACTGGCTGGGGTCATAAATCTCTCCTACCCACCGCTCGCTTGCGGGTGTTCCAGGCCGGCCTTGCATCCCGGGCAGGGCGGGACACTCTGCCCAGGTCACACAGCCTGGGGACCCCGAGACCACGCAGGGGATCAAGCCAAGAGCTTCCCTTTCTCCAAAGAAAGAAACAGCCTCACTCCGTACTACTACTAGCAGTGTCAGGCTACTCCGATCATTGTCTCGGGTAGGGAAGTCTGGGCCCGGGTTCTTCCCTTTAGAGAGGCTTGGTGAGACTGGGTTTGGTGTGTGGCCCCTCGACCATGGAAGGGTAACCCCAGGATCTGTTTCTGAGCCGACTTCTCCTCTCTGGGGACCCTGCAATAATTAATTTCACGACCTTGGAGCCCTCCGCGGGCGCACAAGGATCGATTTGGCGAGCGGGGGCGTCCGACAACTAATCTCGGAATTACTCTTGGAATGCCTTCCCCTTCTTGCCAAGGACACCCGAAGATTTTTCCCTTGGTGATCGCGACTGCCACCACCGTGGTACTCATAACCGAACCATCTAGAAAGAAGTCATTGGTTGTCTGTCGGTAGCGGGGTTAGGACGAAGGTCTCCCTGAGAAGGGACTGCCTGAGTGGGTGCATCTGCAAATAACGTTTAATGCCACAGGAATTCAATCCTGGGGACCAGCACCAGTAAAGGGGCTTGGCAGAGGACTCAAGGTGAGGAAAAGCATTCACCCCCTCCTGGGTGTCTGCCCGTGCCAGATCCAGGGGCGCAGGGGCTTGGAAATCTCGTTCTCACCCAAGGAGGTTTTGGGGCTCCTTATAAGATTTCCGATAACACATTCAGAAGGACCTAGGGCGCAGAGAAATTAGAGCACAGATCGAGGTTGCAGGGAATGCGCTACAGGCTGCCGATCCACATTCCGGGCCAAGCCTCGGAAAAACAAAGCTTTGCCAGTTCCCGTCCCAAGGTTAAACTCCACCGCAAGCATTTTTCTTTTTCTCCTCCCCCCCCTTTTTTTTTCTAACCCTTTCCTCTCCAGAATCCGAACGATAGCATTATTCCAAATAAACTACCAATAAATCAGCTTAGGTGACCTTGGAATGTTTTCCTGCTAGACCTGTCCGAAGACAGGCGTCGGGGGAGGGGACCGAGTTTCAGGGCCCCCCTACACACACAAGCCCGACAGGCGGAAGGGGGGGGAGGGGGGGTGTAGTCAAGGGCATTAATGGGTGTTTACTGTAGTTATGTATTGGCCCTAGGAGCAGGGGGGAGTTTGCAGTGAGTTTGTGGGGGTGGGGATGCAGTGTTCAGTCATAGGGTCCTGACTGCAGCAGGAAGGATGATGTACCCCAGTTTGTGGTGTCCCCATTTGCAAACTCCGTGCTAGTCCCAGGGGAAACTGGGGAACTAACCCCTTAAGGACAAACCAGCCCTCTTTAGGGAACTCAGGTCTTTGTCTGGGTGTGACTGGGTGTGTTCCTAAGCCAGTTTGTGCGGGGTGTGACTAAAGGGATTTGTGTATGTGAGTGCCCGGGTGACTAAAGTAGGACTTGGCAGCACGTGTATTTGGGGAGGGGCGCTGCACCCAGAAGGGGAGTCAGTGTCCCAGGAGGGGGCTGCCTGCGCACCGAAGTTCCCTCCCCCTCCTCCTGGCTCCCAGCTTTGTTTGGGCCTCAGCTAAGCTCCCTGGCAGGCCGGTACATGCTAGAGAGGTCTGGCGCAGATTCCACAGCATTCCTGGGGCCCTGGGGCAGCTCCTGGCCTCCCGCCTCCTTAGCCCACGTGGTGCCTCCAAATCTGGGCTGGCCACTTCCAAATTGGGACTGTCCCACCTCTGTGATAGAACCCTCCCAACTCCCTCTTTTTCACACTGGGAGCTGCCCTAACAACTTCTTAGAGGAGACCCTTGAGACACAACTTGGAAGTGGGGGGGGTCATATGGAACCCCAGCCCCCTTTTCTGTTTTCTTTTGGTGCTTGAAATGGAATCCAGGTACTCCATACATTCTAGGCAAAAGCACTAACTGGACTGAAGAGATAGTTCAGCCAGTTTTAGTTCCCACATGGCAGCTACCTAAGGTTATAACTCCAGTTCCAGGGGATCCAATGGCATCTTCTGGCCTCCCTGGGCATTGCATACAGATGGTACACTTACATACATGCAGGGAAAACACATAAAATAAAAATTAACATTTTTGAAAAAAAAAAGAGCTGTAGGCAGACATGGGGATCCCTGTGAGATCCGGGCCAGGCTGGTCTACATAGTGAGTTCCACGCCAGCTATTGTCTCTCAAAGAGACAATAAAAAAAAAAAAACTCCAGCCCAGACAATGGGGGCATATGCCTTTAATCCCAGCACTTGGAGGCAGAGGCAGGTGGATCTCTGAGTTCAGCCAGCCTGGTCTACTTAGTGAGTTCCAGGCCAGCTGGGGCTACAGGGAGATCCTATGAGTGTTTTGCCAACATGAAGTACACCATGTGCATCCATGTAATGCCTGCAGAGGCCAGAAGAGGGCACTGGATTTCCTGGAACTGGAGTTATGTTAGCTGCTATGTGGGTGCTGGGAACCAAATGCAGAACCTCAGCAAGAACAGCCAGTGTTCTTAACCACTGAGCCATCACTCCAGCTCCCTTTAGAGGATTACTTTACAAAACAAAACACAACTGAACATCATAGTTTTCCACACCTATAATTGCAGTATTTGGGAGGTAGAAGCAGGAGGATGAAGTTCAAGGCTAGCCTGGGCTACATGATGAGACCCTGTCTTTTATTTTTATTTATTTATTTATTTGGTCTTTCTGAGACAAGGTCTCCCTGTAGCCCAGCTGGCCTGGAACTTACTATGTAGACCAGGCTGGCCTCAAACTCACGCAGAGATCTGCCTGCCTCTGCCTCCTGAATGCTGGAATTAAAGGCATACACCACCACAGACGGCTCTGACCCTGTCAGGGGGTGGGAACTGGAGAGATGACTCAGCAGTTAAGATTTCATACTGCTCTTCCAGAGGAACCTGAGTTCAGTTCCCACCACCCTTGTCAGGCTGCTTACAACCGCCTGTGACTCCAGGGAGATCTAGGCACTGGCACTAATATGCATATAGCCACACTCAGACACGTACACATAATTAAAAATAATAAAAATAGGCCGGGCATGGTGGCGCATGCGTTTAATCCCAGCACTTGGGAGGCAGAGGCAGGCAGATCTTTGTGAGTTCAAGGCCAGCCTGGTCTACATAGTTTAGGTCAGCTGGGACTACAGGGAGACCCTGTCTCAAAAAGACAAATAATAATAATAATAAAATTAAAATAAATAAGTAAATAAAAATAAGGGTCTGGAGAGATGGTGCAACAGTTAAGAACACTGGCTTGCTCTTGCAGAGGACCAGGATTAAGTTCCCAGCACCCACATGGTGGCCAACAACTGTCCATAACTCCAGTTCCAGGGAATCCAACAGCCTCTTCCAGCTTCCACAGGCAACATGAGTGCACTTACATGCAGGCAAAATACTCGATACATAAAATAAGAATTGCAGTGAGTTTGAAGGTAACTTGGTCTACATAGTAAGTTCAAGGTCAGCCAAAGTTACATAGTGAGACTTGCTTCCTAAAAAGGAAAATAAATGCATACTAGTATAGTGGTGCATGCCTATAATCGCAGAACTTGAGAGGTGGAGGCATGAGAAGCAGGAGTTCAAGGTTATCCTCAGCTGCTTTGCAGTTGGAAGCCTGGGATACATAAGATCCTCTCTCAAAAAAAAAATCAATAAAGAGGACCTGTGAGGGGTTGAGGGATGGCTCGGTGGTTAAGAACACTGCTCTTGCAGAGGACCTGGGTTCAATTCCCAGCACTAACTCCAATTCCAAGGGATCTCTTTTCTGGCCTCCACAGGCATTACATGGATGCACTTACATGCAGGCAAAACACTCATACACATAAAATTAAAATAAATAAATTCAAAAGAGATTGGGGGGGGGCTGGCAAGACAGCTCAGCAGATAAAGGCACTTGCCTCCAAGTCTGACAACCTAAATTCAATCCCCAGAACCCACAAGATGGAAGGAGAGAACAGGTGTGCCCATACACGATAATAAATGTAAAAAATAATTTTTGTCCTTTAATCCTAGCACTCGGGAGGGAGGCAGAGGCAGGTGGATCTCTGTGAGTTCAAGGCCAGCCTGGTCTACATAGTGAGTTCCAGGACAGTTGGGGCTACAGGGAGATCCTGTCTCAAAAAGACCAAAAAATAAAAAATAAAATAATTTTTGTCATAATCAAAAAAATCAAGGGCAGTCCCTAGTTTGGCCTGAGGTGCTAGGGATGGCTGAAGTCAGGCAAGGCCAGGGCCACTTCCCACTGGAGTTCAGGAAGACAGTAACGCCCATCTATACCCACAGACCCAGGGGGAAGATTAGTTTGGAGGTCCACACACCTGGAAAATTCATATCCCTGAATCGCAGCCCCATAGTTCCTCTCTGCATCTAGCATCTTTGCCTGTTGGAGACACACTGAGAGGGTCCCTAAGACCCAGATTAGTCTTAGGGAGCAACAGTAAATGAGGCCAGTCCCCAGCCAGGAGCAGCAAGTGGGTAGGGCTCACCATGCCCCAAATCTCCTGAGCTGAGAGGCTTCCTGTTGTTTCCCCCCCCGCCCTCACACACACACACACACACACACACACACACACACCATGCAAGCACTCATTTCTCATCATCTCGCCCCCTCCTTTTTTTCCTTTTTATTTTTCTCTGGCATTTTCTTTCAAGCAGGAAAGAAAAACATTTCCCCTGGCTACAGCTTTGAAAGCTCTCCCCACCCCGTCCCTGCACTAGCCCGCACCCACTCCCACTTCACTTCAATCCCTTTCCATCCCTGAAAGTCAAAAAAGTAACCCTCTAAGATCAAGCCTGACAGAAGCCCTGCCCAGTTCAGCTTCATTGAAGTACCTCCATCTTTCTTTCCTCTCTCCCCACCCCAGAGAGGAGGGAGCAGGAGGCAGAGACCCCCACAGCTTCAGCAGCCATCTCTGGAGAACCTTCTAGAACTGCTCCAGCCAGAAAGCCCACTTGATTTTTTTTTCTTCTAGAAACCTGGATTCTCCAGGATACACCTGCTTTGCTCTGCTCCCCCATACAGCTCCCCCTTCTGGGGGGCTCTGTTACAGATTGAGTGATTCCCCCAAGCCCTGATTCCTGTGTGGTGTAGCAATTTTCCTTGAAATTATCCTCCTAGAGGGGTGGCACAGACTCCTGAGATTCAAAAAGTAAAAGAAATTTACAAAACTCAGGAGGCTTCTGAAAATTACAAGATTCCCAAGGCCCCTACCCAAGGTTATACAAAAAGTAACAACTGTTTCCTGAGGTACAAGCACCTTTACACACTGAGAGGTTTTGCTGGCCTACCATCTTCACCATTTTTTTAAAATTAATTTGTTATATTTATTTTATGACTGTATTGCTTGCAAGCATGTAAGTTTACCTGTGTTGTGCAATGGCTGCAGAGGTCAGAAGAGGGTATTGGATCCCCTGGAACTGGAGTTACAGAGGGTTATTAGTCACCATGTGGGTGCTGGGAACTGAACTCAGCGCTCTTAACCACTGAGCTATCTCTCCAGCCCTCCTTCCTTCTCTCTAGCCTCTTTCTCCCCTCCCTTCTTCCTCTCCCCACCCTCCAGCTCACAGTTTCAATTCCTTAATTCCAAACTTAATAAACTGCCCCCATGGCCAATGAGTCTAGCCTTCCCAAGCAGCTGATGTGACCCATTGCATCTTCCCCTGATGGTCACACAATGTCCCCCTTCCTTGATCACAGTGTAGCCTTGACACTCCTTCTTAGGTGCTAGAATCTTGCATCTTATAAACGGGCACACTGTGTGACTTCCAAAGCAGGTCAGAAGGGGTGGCCAGGTTGGACGTTGCTGAAGAGTGTGTACATGCACATGCAGAGCCCAGAGTCGCCAGAGGCCATTGCAGTGTCTAAGGGACGCTCAGGAAACGAGGAGGAGCCACACACAGGGATCCCAATCAGGATCACAATGGACAACAGCCCCCAGCACCACAGGAGAACAAGCAGAAAGGGGAGGGGCCCCTCCAGAGCACACTGGAACAAGCTGGGGCTCTGTCACTGCTGGGTCACACACAGTGGCCAAGGTGCCCCTGGGGCTCAGTTCTTTGTGTCCCTGGCTAAGCTGCCTTTTCTGGCTGGTACTGATTAAATGATTTAGGTAGAGGTGAGTACAGTGGCACACAGCTGTCATGCCAGAACTTGGGAGGTGGAGGCAGAAGAATTGGAAATTCAAAGTCATCCTGAGCTACTCAGTGAGTTCAAAGCCAGACTGGGCTGCACAGGAGACCCTGTCCAAAAAAAAACGAGGGGCTGGAGAGAAGGCTCAG
>NW_008354274.1:473790-477272 GCF_000622305.1 Nannospalax galili | reverse complement strand
GGGAGAGCTCGGGGGCTAAGAATCCATTCTCTCTCTCTCTCTCTCTCTCTCTCTCTCTCTCTCTCTCTCTCTCTCTCTCATCTATCTGTATTGAGTGTTTTACCTTCATGGATGTAAGTGCACCTCTTATGCAATCCCTGTGGAGGCCAGAAGAGGGTGTCAGATCATCTGGAACTATAGTTATGGACAGTTGTCAGTTGCCATGTGGGTGCTAGAAACTGAACCCAGGTCTTCTGCACGAGCAGCCCGTGCTCTTAACTGCAGACCCATCTCTCCAGCCCATTGTTACTGTTTGAGACAGTCTCACTATGTAGCCCCAACTGACCTAGAACCCACTATGTAGACCAAGCTGGACTCAAACTCAGAGATCTGCCTGCCTCTGCCTCTGCCTCCTGCGTGCTGGGCGCCAACATACCTCTTCTTATAATGGTGCTAATCCCTGTCACAAGGGGGCACCCTCCTGAGCTAACATGTCCCAGAGAACCCCCCATCTCCTAAGACCACCTGCTGTGGTAGAATCCGAACTGCCCCAACAAACCCTTGCTGTTTTGGAAAGCTGGAACCCTTAGGAGGTAGCACCTAACAGCAGGCCTTTAAGGTTACAGTCCAAACCCCTAGGTTCCTGCCTTGCTGTGCCTCCTGGTCCACTGTGATATGAAACAGGATTGAAGAGTGACCACTCCCCTGGCCTCTTCCTATGCAGCTCTCTTCATCTTCCAGGCCTATGAGCCAGGCAGGTGCCTGTCCTGCTTCTGTGTCTCTTCTGCCTAATTCCTATTTATCCTTGAAAACCCTATCATATGGACTGAAATCCTCTGAAACCCAGAGCCAAGGTAAATCTCTCCTTAATGAGGGGGCCAGGTATGTTGTTACAGCATCCTAAAAAGCAACAAATGCACCATGGGGTTTAGTATTTTAACTTGGGAATTTGAAGGGGACATAATTGAGTACATACCAGAGGTCCTTGGTCCTGTCAGCACCCTCTCCCATGAACAAGTCCAGTAGAGCTTAGTGAGCATACATTCAGTGACCAACATAACATCATCATGGTAGGGTTTTCAAGAATGAGTAGGAGTTTGTTAGATTCAGATGGACATTCTTAGCTGAAAAGATAGCACCCACCCAATTCACAGATTGAATGCTGGACCTGAGATGTAGCTGCATAGAAGCCAGGTAAGAAGCCAGTCACTGTCCATCATCACAGACAGCAATGACCCCCAGAGTGCCCATCTCAACCCTGCACACCAGCTCTGTGGGAACCACGGCAATTCTAGCCTCTCCAGGAACAGGGCCTCAGTGCCTCTGGTCACAGGAGCCCAGCTTGAATGATGTACACATTGGCTTTCCCCTTCATAGCTGACTGAGCTGAGCAGTTTTCATTCAGACTTTTTTTTTTTTTTTTTCTTTTTTTTGATCTTTTTGAAACAGGGTTTCCCTGTAAGCCCCAGCTGTCCTGGAAATCACTATGTAGACCAGGCTGGCCTTGAACTCACAGAGATCTGCCTGCCTCTGCCTCCCAAGTGCTGAGACTACAGGCGAGCGCCACCACACCTGGCCAGACTTTCATTTTATTACTGTTTTTGTTAAAGTACAGAAATTATGCCAGGTGTGGTGGCGCACACCTTTAATCCCAGAACTTGGGAGGCAGAGGTTGGTGGATCTCTGTGAGTTTCAGCTAGCCTGGTCTACATAGTGAGTTCCAAGACAGTGGGGCTACAGGGAGATCCTATTTCAAAAAGACAGATAAATATATAAATAAATAAAGTACAGAAATTATTCACGGATGCTTTCAGTCCTCTTCTGTCAATGGCCACATCTTTGTATTGAAGGTCCAATACAGCTTAGTTCACTATCGGTCAGTCACAGTGGCTGTGTCCAATGCCAAGGAGCCCAGGCTGTGGGCAGACCCCAGGAGTCAGCTCTGGCGGTAGGTGGTAGGGTCATAGCCAATAAAGGAAGAAAATCTGGATGGGAAAGGAACAAGGTGTAGGGACACCTAAGTCCCTTCCCCTCTGCAACCTGTGGACTCTGGGCTCAGTTATCTCACCTGAGCAATGGGCCTTGTCTGTGTCATGGAGGATCATCTGGTTTCATCTGTTCCTGAGTGAGCCTGGGCTCAAGGGCACTCTCTACAGATGTCCCAGGAAAGGTGCAAAAGTGATACTGAACTAACAGAGGGGCCTGAGCTTGCCAGGAGCCCAGCCTCAACAAATCCTGGGACCTGCCTTAGTGAGAACACGGCCCCAAAATTCTTTGACACTCCTATTGTAAATTGGGTTTCTGTGATCTCAGCACTGGGGAGATGGAGGCAGAAGGATCAAGAGTTCCATACCAGAGACTGGAGAGATGGCTCAGTGGTTAAGAGCACTTGTTCTTGTAGAAAACCTCAACTCTGTTCCTAGCACCCACATCAGGTGACTCACAACCATCTGTAAGTCCAGCTAAAGGGGATCTCAACACCTTCTTCTGGCTTCTGTGGGCATTGTACACATGTGGTACACATACATATATCCAGGCAAACATTCATACAAATAAAATAACGATCTTTTTTTTTCTTTGTCTTTTTGAAACACGGTCTCCCTGTAGCCCTAGCTGGCCTGGAACTCACTATGTAGACAAGGCAAGCCTTGAACTCACAGAGATCCACCTGCCTCTGCCTCCCAAGTGCTGGGACTACAGGTGTGCACCACCATGCCTGGCTCGGATAAATCTTTTTTTAATATTTCAATTTGTTTATGTGTATGAGTATATTGTTTGCATGTATGTAGGTGCTCCCATGTTATGCAGTGCCCACAGAGGGGGCAGGGCGTCAGATCCCCTGGAACTGGAGTTTATAGATGGTTGTTAGCCACCACGTGGGTTCTAGGAATCAAACCCAGGTCCTCTGCAAGAGCAGCCAGTGCTCTTAATCACTTTAATCACAATACTAACTTGGAGAGGAAAGGGTTTATTAGGTTTACATCTCCCAGGTCACAGTTCATCTGGGAGCCCAAGGCAGGAACTCAGAACAGGAACCTGGAGGCAGGAGCAGGAGCACAGGCCATGGAGGAACATTGCTTACTGGCTTGCTCCCCTGGCCCCTATTCAGTCTGCTTTCTTCTGTAAGACAGGCCCACCTACCTGGGGTGGTACCACCCAGAGTGGGTTGGGCCCTCCCACATCACTCATCAATCAAAAAGATGCCCCACAGACATGGCCACAGGCTAGTCCTATGGAGGTAATTCCCCAATTAAGGCTCCCTCAACCCAGGTGTGTCAAGTTGACACTAACGCTATCCAGCACAATTGACCCCTTGTCAACTTGACACAAACACATCACTATTAAACCATAACCTTTCCAGTTCTTGTCCCCAAGATATGATGTTAACATTAATATTAATATCACACAGCATAAGACAATACGACCTTAAAAGCCCCACAGTCCTTAAAAAATCCAAACACTTAAAAGTCCATAGTCTCTTTTATTTGTTTTGCCTTTTTTTT
>NW_008354274.1:443162-473680 GCF_000622305.1 Nannospalax galili | reverse complement strand
TCTGCCTCCTGAGTGCTGGGATTAAAGGTGTGCGCCACCACGCCCGGCCATAGTCTCTTTTAAAAGTCTCTTAATTGGGGGCTCCTGTAAAATCCAAAACAAGTACTGTCTTATTTCAAAGGGAAGAATCGGGCACACCTAAGCAAAACCAAAGTCCAACAAATTACTCTGCCTCCTGAGTGCTGGGATTAAAGGTGTGCGCCACCACGCCCGGCCATAGTCTCTTTTAAAAGTCTCTTAATTGGGGGCTCCTGTAAAATCCAAAACAAGTACTGTCTTATTTCAAAGGGAAGAATCGGGCACACCTAAGCAAAACCAAAGTCCAACAAAGTAGCTCAAGGCTGGACATCTGGGATTCACTCATGATCTTCTGGCTCCAAAGCGTTCCACCTCTCTGACTCTGCCATCCACAGCACACACAGCTTGTCTCGAAGACCCAGGTCAGCTCCATGCCACTGCCCTTGGTGGTCGCCCCATGGTCCTCTTTTTGCCTCTTGCGGTGCAAAGCCTCAGATTCTCTCCATGACCCCTTCAATCCTGGGGTCTTCACTGCAACTGAAGCTGCACTTTCACCAATGGCCTTTCCTGGCCTCTCAGGGTGACAAAGCCTCATTTGCTCTCTGTGATTCCTTCACACTTTAGACACTAGAACCATACAGGAGACTTTTACATATTACCAAGTCCTGCTTCCAGCTAGAGATGGAGGCTCAGGTCCTCTCTTGACCACAGTGTCTGTGTGTGGACCCTGAGGAAATACTTCCCAGAAGATTTCACCATGGTAATGCTGGTCTCTTGTTACTTACAGCTGACTTTTCAGCCCCAACTAACCAACGCCAATTGTCCCAGTAAAGCAAAGGTTTTACTTCAGGTTCTGGTCGTGTATTGCCTACATGTAAGTAAATGCACCCGTGTCATGCAAGGTCAAAAGAGGCTGTCGGATCCCCTGGGACTGGAGTTACGGACAGTTGTTAGTTGCCAAGTGGGTGCTGGGATTCAAACCCGGGTCTTCTGCAAGAACAACCAGTGTTCTAAACCACTGAGCTATCTCTCCAGCCCCATCTGGTCTCTTCTTAATTACAGCTGATTCTTCAGCCCCAGCCAACCAGAATCCACAGAGTCTCAATTTGAAATATCACACAAACAGCCCTGATAGTCTCTGCTTCCTTTTGAAGCTTCACAAGCCAGACCTCCATTGTTCACAACTCTTTCAGGATAACTGTTCCAAGCTCCACAGCATAAGCATTCAATGGCTTTTCCAACCCAAAGTTCCAAACACTTCCACAATCCTCCCCAAAACCCCAAGGTCAGGTCTATCAGAGCAATACCCCACTTCTGATACCAATTTCTGTTCTAGTTTGTTTCTCCATTGCTATGACAAAAATACTCTGACCAATACCAACTTGGGGAGGAAAGGGTTCATTAGGCTTACATGTCCCAAGTAACAGTTCATCCAGGAGCCCAAAGTAGGAACTCAGAACAGGAACCTAGGGGCAGGAGCTGGAGCACAGACCATGAAGGAACTCTGCTTACTGGCTTGCTCCCCTGGCCCCTGCTCAGCCTGTTTCTTATGCAAAACAGGCCTACCTGCCCAGGGGTGGCACCACCTACTGTGGGTTGGGCCCTCATCAATTAAGAAGATGCCCCACAGACATGTCCACAGACTAGTCCTATGGAGGTAATTCCCCAATTGAGGCTTCCTCAACCCAGGTGTGTCAAGTTGACACTAAAGCTATCCAGCACACAGGATCACCTTGTAGCCCTAGCTGACCTGTAACTCACTATGTAGACCAGGCTAGCCTTGAGCTCAGAGTTTTACCTGCCTTTGCCTCTGGAGTGCTGCTAGGATTAAAGGCATGCCCTGCCACTTCCTGAGTCTTAATAAGCCTCCCTAAGGGAGGGAGTGTTTCAATTCAAAGGAAATCACTAGGCAACAGATGGTGTCCCTGAAAATTGCACATCTACCCTCTACCCGGAACCTCAGAATAGCACTTGATTTGTGGTCTTTGTAAATACCATTGGCTAGGGATCTCAAGGTGTGGCCATCCTGGGTTTAGGGTGGCACCTCCTAATAACTACTGGAAGCCTTGAGATAAGAATACAGGTCCCTTGGAGCTGGAGAGATGGCTCAGTGGTTAAGAACAGGGCATGGTGGCACATGCCTATAGTCCCAGCACTTGGGAGGCAGAAGCAGGCAGATCTCTGTGAGTTCAAGGCCAGCCTGGTCTACATAGTGAGCTCCAGGCCATCTGGGACTACAGAGAGACCCTGTCTCAAAAGACCAAAAAAACCCCCAAAACACTGTTCTTGCAGAAGACCCAGGTTCAAATCCCAGCACCCACATGGCAGCTAACAACTGTCCATAAATCCAGTTCCAGGGGATCCGACAGCCTCTTCTGTTCTCTGTGGGCATTGCATGACACGGGTGCACTTACCTACATGCAGGCACATAAAATAAAAATAATGAATTAAAAAAAAAAAAAGAACACAGGTCCTGGGAGAGAAAGGCCCAGTGCTGGCAGGGATAAGAGTGACACAGCTGCCAACCAAAGCTGGACAAAGGCATAGATTCTCCCCGGGGACCTCCAAAGCCATCAGCTAAGGGCTAGGGATGGGCCTCAGTTGATAGAGCGTTTACCTAGCAAGCACAAGGATTCCTGGGGTCCATCCCAGCACTTGGGAGGTGGAGGCAGGAGAGTCAGAAATTCAAGGCCATCCTCAGCTGTATATAATGAGTTGAGGGCCAGCCTGGGCTACATGAGATGCTGCCTCAAAGAAAAAAAGTGGCCAACTTATTTTCTGACCTATCAGTTGTCAATGTTCGAAGCCACCCGGTGTGTGCCAGCCCCGCACAGGCAGTAGCCCTTCTCTACAGGGCATCTGGCTGCTCTCAGGACAGAACTGGCCTGACCTTGAACTGTAGCTCATCAGCCTTGCAGCACCCGGTGCAAAGCCCCTTAGATCCACCTTTTGTCAGCATAGGCACACGGCCCATGGAGGACTCAGCCAGAACTGGACACAGTATCTGTTTCTGTATAAACATTTGTTTGCACTGAATTTCCTTTTCTCACCCAAGAAAAGAGTGGGAGAGGGTGCCCAGGCTGGGAAGAGCATGCGGGGGGTGGGGGTGGGGGTCCTGTGTGGTTTTTCCTTTTTTTTCTTTTTTTCTCCATCCATTTTTACTAATAGTCTTCTTTTCTTTATTTAAAGATTTATTTACCTGCCAGGAGTGGTGGCACATACCTTTAATCCCAGCACTCAGGAGGCAGAGGAAGGAGGATCTCTATGAGTTCAAGACCAGCCTGGTCTACATAGTGAGTTCAAGGTCAGCTGAGGCTACTGGAAGCCCTGTCTCAAAAAAGACCAAAAAAAAAATTTATGTTTACTTTATGTGTATGAATGTTCTGCCTGAATGTATGTAAGCGTACCATGTGTGTGCAGTAACTGTGGAAGTCATTTTAGATCCCTTGAAACTGGAGTTATGGATAGTTGTTGGCTGCCATGTTGGCTCTGGAACTGAACTTGGGTCCTCTGCAAGAGCAGCCAGTGCTGTTAACCACTGAGCCATCTCTCCAGCCCCATGTTTGTTTAATTTTTGAGAATTTTAAGATTTATTTTTATTTTTAATTATTTTATGTGTATTATGTGTGTCTATGTTCTCCGTGTGGTATGTGCACGTGATTGCAGGTGCCTGCAGAAACCCAATGTATTGAACTTAGAGTTACAGGCAGTTATGAACTGCCCAACATGGATGCTGGGAATTGTGCTCAGGTCCTCTAGAAGAACAATACCTGCTCTTAACTACTGAGCCAGCTCTCCAGCCCTTTTTGTTAATTTTATTGCATTGTGTATATTATTATGGCCTATATGTGTGTGGATATGGAGGTCAGAGGACAACTTGATGGAGTCGGTTCTCTCCTTCTACCATGTGGGTTCCAGAGGTCAAATCCAGCTTATCAGACTTGGTAGCAAGTGCCTTTACTCACTGAGACATCTTTCCACCGCCTCTGACCTTTCTGAGTCCCTCTATGAATATGCTGAAATGGATTCTTTAAATGTGTTCTTTCCCTGCGGAGCCTCCAGGGCTCTGAGACTGCCCTGGGTGGCAGCAGGTGTCCAGGTCACAGTGTCCTGAGGCTGGGCCCACACAGATCTTTCTCTTATCTCCTCACTGTCCTTGATTCTTTTCTCATTTCGTTTTCTTTTTCTTTCTTTCTTTTTTTTTTTTTTTTTTTCAGGCCTGGAGGCCTTGTCTCAAAAAAGACAAAAAAAATTTATGTTTACTTTGTGTGTATGAGTGTTCACATAATGTCTTATATTATATAGCCCAGGCTGGCCCTGAACTGGATAAGTAATAGCCAAGAACTCCTGATCCTTCTGCCGCCACCTCTTTTTTTTTCTCTTGATCTGAAAAAAAATTTTTTGGGGTCTTTTTGAGATAGGGTCTCCCTATAGCCCCAGCTGTACTGGAATTCACTATGGAGACCAGGCTGACCTTGAACTCACAGAGATCTGCCTGCCTCTGCCTCCCAGGTCCTGGGACTACAGGCGTGCACCACCATGCCCAGCTGATCTAAAAATTTTTTAATTTACTTACTTTCTTTAAATGTGTGTTTTGGCTGCATATGTGCAAGTGTACTACATGAGAGTGTAATGCCTGAGGAGGCCAGAAGAGGGTGTCAGATCCCCTGGCAATGGAGTTACAGATGGTTGTTAGCTACCATGTGAGTGCTGGGAACTTCCAGGTCCTCTGCAGGAGCAGCTAGTGCTCTTAACCACTGAACTATCTCACCACCCCCATCTCTACCTCTTAAGTGCTAGAATTATGGGTGTTTATGACTATGGTTAGACTTTGTTTGTTTAATTTGAAATAGAGTCTCACTTTGTAGCCCAGGTTGGCCTTGACCTTGTGAAAATCATCCTGCCTCAGCCTCTCAAATGCTGGAATTACAGGTATGAGATCCCATGCCAGACTTGTGCCCTCATTTGTTTACCTAGGACCTAGCTGGAGGGAGCCTTCTTCAGGATGGATGGATGGATGGATGGATGGATGGATGGATGGATGGATGGTTGAGTAGATGGGTAAATGGATTGGTTGATGAAAGAATTGATGAGTGGATGGATGGATAGATGAATGGAGAGGTGGGTGGGTATATGAGTGAATGGGTGGATGGATGGATGCATGGATGGGTAGATAGACGGACTGATAAGCAGGTAGATAAATAGATGGGTGGGTGGTTAGATGGATAGATAATAAGTAGGTAGACAAATAGGTGGTGGATGAATGGATGAATAAATGAATGGACAGATGGACAGAAGCACAAGTGGATGGGTAAATGGATACACAATTGCATAGGTAGATAATTTGGTAGATAGATGGATAGATGAGTAGACAGACAGATGCATGGGTAGATGAGTAGATGTTCCTTTTGCCCCTGTCCAAGCCACTCCCCAGCTGGACAGATAGATCCCAGGAAACACACCTGAACACTCCTACCTGGAGTGAGACAGATAAACCAGCTTTTTTTCTGGGCCTTGCCTGGGACACAGTGTCACAGAAGGGCTCTCTCTATATCCAGCAGGTCTCAACTTGATAACCGCCAGAGAGAAAGGATGGTTGCTTCTTACACCAGGCCAGATGGTGCGGGTGACAGGGCAAGAAACCTGTGGACCCTAGGAGGACCAATCCCTCCCCCAACGCCCACTCTTCTTGCCCCATGGGGAGGAAACCAGAAGACATAGGTGTAGGTAGAGGGGATGGACAGGTATAGAACAGGGCCTAAGGGAGAGACATGCAGATCCCAGGACTCCCCAAGCCACACACAGTGCCAGCAGAGGCAGGGGAGGGGCAACCATTGCTTTCATAACCAGAACAACAGTATAACAGGATCTCTTGTAGCCCAGGCTAGCCTTCTACTCTTTATGAAGCTGAAGATGACCTTGAACTTCTGATCCTCCTGCCTCTACCTCCTGAATGCTGAGATTATAGGCTTGCACCACCATGCCTGGTTTATGTAGCACTGGGACTCGAATCCAGGGCTTCCTGTGTGCTAGGCAAGCACTCTACCCACTGAGCCACAGCCTTGGCTCTTGTAATGAGTCTTTTTTTAAAAAAATAATTTTCTTTTTAAAGAGTATTATTAGAGGGCTGGAGAGATGGCTCTGTGGTTAAGAGCACTGGCTGCTCTTGCAGAAGACCTGGGTCCAAATCCCAGCACCCACATGGCAGCTAGCAACTGTCTGTAACTCCAGTTCCAGGAGATCTGATGCCCTCTTCTGACCTCCTTCGGCATTGCAGGACACATTACACAGATATAGGCAATACACTCATACACATAAAATAAAAATAATAAAATATTTTTAAAGAAAGTATTATTAGAGGGGCTGGAGAGATGGCTCAGCAGTTAAGAGCACTGGCTGCTCTTGCAGAGGACCAGGGTTGAATTCCCAGCACCCACATTGTGGCTAACAACTTTTTGTAACTCCAGTACCGGGGATCTGACACCCTCTGACTTCCAAGGGCATTGCCTGACATGGGTGCACCTACCTACATGCAGGCATTACACTCATACACATAAAATAAAAATAATAAGATATTTTTAAAAAATATATTATTAGGGGCTGGAGAGATGGCTCAGCGGTTAAGAGCACTGACTGCTCTTGCAGAGGATTTGGGTTCGATTCCCAGCACCCACATGGTGGCTACAAACCAACCTTAACTCCAGGTCCAGAGGACTCCGAAGGCCTCTTCTGATCTCTGTGGCGTTGCATGACACAGGTGCATTCACATACATGAAAACAATACACTCAGATGCATAAAATAAAAACAATAAATAAAAGTAAAAATATATATATTATTAGCCATGCATGGTGGTGCATGCCTTTAATCCAAGCATTTGGCAGAGGCAGGCAGATCTCTGTGAGGTCAAGGTCAATCTAGTCTACATAGCAAGCTCCAGACCAGCTGTGGCTACAGGGAAACCCTGTCTCAAAAAGCCTGGGTGTGGTGGTGCACCCCTTTGATTCCAGCACTTGGAAGACAGAGGCAAGTGGTTTTTGTTGTTGTTATTTTGTTTTTTATATTTTATTTATTTATTTTACATATGTGAATATTTTACCTGCCTATATGTCCTGCATGTATGTAAGGGTACCTGTGCCCTGGAATGCCGGTCGAATCCCCTGGAACTGTAATAACAGACAGTTATTAGCTGGTATGTGGGTGCTAGGACCCAAACCCTGGTCCCCTGTATGGACAGTGCCCATAAGCATGGACCCTCTCCATGCCCAACTACCTGAGTGAAGTGGCTTCTGGTCAGCCCTGAGATACACAAGAACCATTCATGTTTCCACATCCTTGCTCCCAACAAGCCCTTGACACAATTTCACAGAAGGGGAAACTGAGGCTCCATAGCACCGTCTCACTTAGCACCGTACGTGGGAGTGTGGTTCTCCACAACTGCTGAGGAAAACTACTCAGGAAGGGACTCTCTTTACTGCCCTGGGCTGTGTGCCCGATGTCAGGGGGCTGTCGCTGGGGATGGTCCTTCCTGGCACGCAGCCGGGGGAAGCCTGGGGAGAGGGACACACACACACACACACACACACACACACACACACACACACGCCCCTCTCCCACCATCCTTATGGCTCCATTCTGCAGGCTTTGGTGACACCTGCTGGCCACATGCCCCATCACTATGGCAACAGCAGCTGAGGCTCCCAGAGCCCCTATGGAGGCTGAGATGGGAGGGGTTGCCCATATGAATGATGGTAGAGAGACAGGAATCTCAGTGCCAAGATTCTTATTCCACATGTCCCCTGCTCTCTCCCTCCTCAATGACCAAAAGATGGAAGCTCCAGGGCTGGGGATGTAGCTCAGTGGGTAGAGTGCTTGCCTGGCATGTGTGAAGTCCTGGGTT
This sequence comes from Nannospalax galili, assembly GCF_000622305.1. Taxonomy (NCBI): domain Eukaryota; kingdom Metazoa; phylum Chordata; class Mammalia; order Rodentia; family Spalacidae; genus Nannospalax; species Nannospalax galili. The sequence goes on along the minus strand of NW_008354274.1, from coordinate 465,764 downwards.
CCATCCCCAGCACTGCATAAATCAGGCATGGTGGTGCATGCCTGTAATCCCAGCACTCAGGAGGTGGGGGCAGGAGGATCGGAAGTTCAAGGTCATTCTAGGTTATAAAAGGAATTCCAGGCCAGCCTGGGCTACTTTTTTTGACCTTGCTTTATTAATTTTTTTAAAGGGGGGAGGGGGGCTGAAGAGCCGGCTCAGTGACTAAGAGCGCTGACTGCTCTTCTGGAAATGGACAGAAGTGATAGTTGCACACATTGTCAGTTGCTTGACACACATTTGAACATGGTTAAGTTGAGAAGGTCTATGGCATGTGTACTGTAGCATAATTTTTTTTTTAAGGCTGGAGGAGTGACTGAGAAGTAAAGCTTTTTTAAAAAAATATTTTGTTTATTATTTTTATTTTATGTGTATGAGTGTATTGCCTGCATGTAGGTAAGTGCACCCCTGTCATGCAATGTCCGCGGCAGTCGGAAGACGCCATCAGATGCCCTGGGAGTGGATTGTTAGCTGCCATGTGGGTGCTGGGATTTGAACCCGAGTCTCCTGAAAGAACAACCAGTGTTCTTACCCACTGAGCCATCTGTCCAGCCCCAGAAGTAAAGCTCTTACGTAGGAACCCCAGTGAGTGGCTGGGGTGTGGCTCAGTGACAGAGCCGTGCCTAGAATCCACCAGTGAGGGGCTGGGGTGTGGCTCAGTGGTAGAACACTCCTTCAGTGTTGGAGTTCTTGCCTAGCACAGCAGGCCCTGAGCTCCTTCCACAATCCTGAAAACAAAAATTATATATGTGGATCAGATATTTTTATGTTTCCATATAACCAAAACGGGTAAAGAAACCCACGGGGAAACAAAAGGCTGCAGGAAAAGAAGAGATAAGCAGTGTGGTTCAGTCTCCTGCAGTGACACACAAGCCTCTCCACAGCTGCTGAGGAGGCTGGGAGGGGCAGGGATTTCTCCTGGAAGCCATTGAAATGATCTCAAATCCTCTTTGTTTTTGTTTATCTGTTTTATTTTATTTTATTTTATTTTATTTTATTTTATTTTATTTTATTTTTTGACAAGGTCTCTGTGTAGCCCCAGCTGGCTTGGAACTCACAGAGATCTACCTGCCTCTCCCTCCCAAGTGCTAGAGCTAATGGTGTGTGGCACCATGCCCAGATCATTGTAGCTGATTTAAACTTTTTTCTATTTTTTTTGTCTTTTTGAGACAGGGTCTCTCTGTAGCCCCAGCTGGCCTATAAGTCGCTATGTAGACCAGGTTGGTCTTGAACTCACAGAGATCTGCCTGCCCCTGCCTCCTGAGTGCTGGGACTAAAAGTGTGTGCCACCATGCCCAGCAATTTTTTTTTAATATGTTTTGCCTACATGTATGTAAGTGCACCATGTGCCTGCAATGCCCTTGGAAGTCAGAAAAGGGCATAAATAAGATCCCCTGAAATTTGATTTACAGAGAGCCACCATGTGGGTGCTGGAAATTGAACCCAGCCAGTGCCCTTAACTTTGAGCCATCCCTCCAGTTCTGTTTTTGTTTTTTGAGACAGTCTTATGAAGTCCAGGTTAGCCTTACTATGTAGCTAAGGGTGATCTTGAACTTCTAATACTCCTGTCTCAATCTCCTGAGATGGGATTACAGGCATGCCCCACCACAGCTGGCCTTCGGATTGGATCCCTCTTCTCAGGCCAATACAGCAGGAGTTTTTGGCCATCTAGCAGTTAGGATGGACCAACTCCTTGGTGCTGTGTGACTGTCACCCCCAGGGTCTCCTCAGCCCCAACTGTGCCTGGATTCCTCACTTCTAATCTGAGATGGAGTTTGTGTCTGGGTTTCTGCAGCAGTCTTCTTAAGCCACACACCCATCCCGTAAGGATTATCCCTGCTCATCTTAAAATCACTTAGATGCTGCAGTTGACCTAGGCAGCCCAGCATAGGGCAAGACTTGTCATTTCTGCCCAGCCCTCCTCCTAAGAGAACCCACTCCCACCCAGGGGCGGGGACATCCAAGGCTTACTCTGTGCTCAGTACCTACTATATGCTGAGAATCTACTGCATTCCAGGTGCCTACTGTGTGCTGGGTGGCTTCTGTGTATTTGGTACCTACTGTGTGCTGGGTGCCTTCTGTGTGCTGGGCATCTAATGTATGCTGAGCATCTGCTGCATGCTGTGCACCTACTGTGTGCTGAGTGCCTACTACATGCTGGATGCCTACTGTGCATTGAACCATGACTGTATGCTTGAGGCCTATTCCATGTTGGACACCTACTGTGTGCTTGGTGCCTACTGCATGCTAGGCACTTGCCATCCCACTTCACAGAGGTCTGAGAAAAACAGGAGCTTGTGTGCATCTACCTCATGTGCCCTAGTCTGGGCATCTGAATGTAGCTCAGAGAGGCTCAGGAAGCTGTTTAAAATACCCAGGAGCAATGGAGCCCTGCAAGGCCTGGTCAGCACTAGGTCACAGTGGGGACCTGTGGGGACCTGCTGCTTGGGAATCACCCTCCCTCTGTCCCCTTAGCTGCTGGTGAGGTGAAGCTACTGTGTTGGAGGGTTTTCTGAGATATACTGTCAACCCAAGTCTGCCTTTCCTCTGCCATTTGGGGAGTGAGGTGTGAGGGCAGTGCACTGACAGCCAGTGGGGTCCAGGGGCAGCCAAAGTTTGGAGATGTTTACCCTTAAGTGATCTTTGCTGGCCACCTCAGAGTACTGCTGAGGAGCATACTCAGGGAGGACACTCAGGTGCTGATGCAGAGTATTCCCAGGTTGGGAGTACTCTTTTTTTTTTTTCTGTCTGTAGCCCCAGCTGTCCTGGAACTTACTATGTAGACCCGGCTGGCCTCGAACTCACAAAGACCCACCTGCCTCTGCCTCCCAAGTGCTGGGATTAAAGGCATGCGCCACCATGCCTGGTTCGGGAAGTACTCTTTATGTGATCAGCACAAACTAATTATTGATAAACAGATTTCATTATGACCTTTTCATCCATGCAGATGTTTTTTTTGCTTTTTATTTATTTATTTTTCAGTCTTTTTGTAGACCAGGCTGGCCTCAATCTCACAGAGATCCACCAGCCTTTGCCTTGTGAGTGCTGGGGCTACAGGCATGTGCCACCCTGCCTGGCTATTTATTTTTATTTTATGTGTGTTTTTCCTGTATATATATAAATGCAACTGTGTAGTGCATTGCCTGCAGAGGTTAGAAGATGGGGTCCGATCCTCTGGAAATGGAGTTATAGACTATATTGGTGCTGGGAACCTAAACCTGGGTCCTCTGCAGGAGCAGCCAGTGCTCTTAACTCTTATCCATAGATCCAATTCTGGTTTTGTTTTTTGAGATAGGGTCTCATGAAGTCATCTCTCCAGTCCCTTTTAGGGTTTTTTTTGCGGGGGAGGGAGGGTTTGGCCTTTTTTGAGACAGGGTCTCCCTGTAACCCCAGCTGACCTGGAACTCACTGTGTAGACCAGGTTGGCTTTGAACTCACAGAGATCCACCAGCCTCTGCCCCCCAAGTGCTAGCATTAAAGGCGTATGCCACCATGCCTGGCTTTGGTCTGTTATTAAGATAAAGTCTCCCTGTAGCTCCAACTGGCCAGGAACTGGATATGTAGACCAGGCTGACCTCAAACTCATAGAAATCTGCTGTCCTCTGTCTACTGAGTGCTGGGGTTAAAGGTGTGGGCAAAAACGCCCAATTCCCTCCCCCGCCAAGATAATGCACTTTGATTATTTTCACTTTCATTACCTTCTCTTGCGGCCCCTCACCCCCACCCCACGCTAGTCCCCTTAGTCTTCCTAACTAGTCCCCTTTCTGTTTTCCTGTGTTTATGTGTGCATGTGTGACCCAAGTAGGCTTCTTAGGGTTATTTACAGGAGCCTGGGAGAGGGGCTGCAACTTTGAAGAATTTGTCTGTTGGGGCTAGAGACATAGCTCAGCTGTTTAGAGATGTCACTGGCTGCATTTGCAGAAGACCCAGGCTCAGTTCCCTGCCCCCACATGGTGGCTAACAACCATCCTTTACTTCAGTTTCAGGGGATCCAGTGCCCTCTTCTGGCCACACAGGCATTGCATGCACATAGTGATGGCCTACACTTTTCATCTCAGCGCTTGGGTGGCAGAGGCAGGCAGATCACTGTGAGATGGTTTATATAGCGAATTCCAGGCGAATATGGCTACAGGGAGACTCTGTCTCAAAAAAAAAAAAAAAGAAAGAAAGAAAAGAAGAAAAGAAAAGAATTGTCTCTCTCTCCCTTGCCTAGCAACCATTAACCACATCTAGAGCCTCAGGATGGGGCAGGGCCTCATGAGCCCTTCCCTACTCAATGACTAGTGTTTATGTTCCCAGCCTTTGTAGGTCTCCTGCCCAAGCCACAGCTGCTATGTGTTCATGGCCAGGGGTCAGGGCTCACAGCACTCTACCCCTTCCTCTGGCTCTTACATTCTCCCCTCCACCCCCACCCTGCCCTTCCACAATGTCCCCTGAGCCTTGGAAGGGATAATGTGGACATGTTATTTAGTGCCCAGCACTCAACAGTCACTTTCAGCACTTTATGTGAATCTCTGCAGATTCCACTGCTGTGTGTAAAAAGAAGGTTCTGTGATCAAAACCAACAGCAGCACTGTTCTATGGACATGATGTCATTCTTAATTTTTATTTTTTTGTCTTTTTGAGACACGGTCTTCCTGTAGCCCCAGCTGTCCTGGAACTCACTACATAGACCAGGCTGGCCTTGAACTCACAGAGATCTGCCTGTCTCTGCCTCCCGAGTACTGGGATTAAAGCCATGCCCGGCTATGACGTCATTTTTAGAAGGTGATTTGAGGGCCACATCCTGTCCATTCAGCAAAACAACAGCTGTAACTTCCCCACTGGGCACTATGACTTCATGGGGGGAGTACCATTGGGTGCACGCTCAGGCATTACTGGGGAGCACCATCAGGTACTAGTGGGGAGTACTCTTGGGTGGTACTCCTGGGGAGTACATTCCAGTACTACTAGGGAGCACTCTCAGGTACTATTAGGGAGTACATTCCAGATACTAAGGGACCATTCCTGGGTACCATCCAGGAGCACTTTTGGGGAGTACACAGTAATTCTGGGAATCACTCAGGTATTATTGGGGAACACTCTTGGGAAACAGGATTACTATTGTGGAGCACTCTTGGGTACCATTGGGGAACATCTTTGGGGAGTTCACTTGGGCGCTGCTGGGGGGGTACACTCAGATACTAGAGGGGAAGCGCTCAGGAAGCATCTGAGGTTCTAGTAGACAGCACTCTTAAGCAGTAGTCTCTCATCTCAGGTCCCCTGCCTGCCACTGGCGTTTTTGACAGGAAGAGTTTCCACAGCCCCACCCTCCTAACCCATGACTTCTTAGGAATGTGCCAGGTCCAAAGCCTGTGCTCCCAATGCAATGTCCCACAGCTCCCGCCCCATTGCACCCTTTCCAGTTTCATCCTACAGTCCCCCAAATTGCCTTGTCTCAGGAATTCTTTCTGTGTTGGCATTTGTTCCTGGAGAGGGAGGCTGAGCCCTGCCCTGACAGCCCTCTAGACGGCAGCCCCCCTCCCTGGCCCTGCCCCAGGTCACAGAGGACTGTGTAAGGTTTCCAGGCCACCTCCTCACTCCCATCCCCGCTGCTCAGGTGCAGGGTGTCTGCTCTTGGGACTGCGCTCTCTCTCATGGCTCTGTCCTCACTGAGTCTCAGCAAGTAGAGAGGAAGGGAACGCTCAGGCTTCTGACCTCTCCTCAGGGTGCAGGGCTGTGGAGTGACTCCAACATAGAAGGAGGGAAGAAGGGAAAGAACCAAGCACTGGGAACCTTACCTTGTCGGAGTTGTCTCACACAGGGCTGGGAGATGCTCAGTGGTTAAAGTGCTTGCTGAGCAAAGCATGAGGACCAGAGTTCAGAGCCCCAGCATCCACATAAATACTGAAGAGCATGGTAGCCTGTCTGTAAGTCCAGCCTTGAAAGGCAGAGACAGTGGATCCCCAGAGAGAGCTGGCTACAATATTAGCCATATGGCTCTGAGTTTGATTGCAAGACCCTGTCTCAATGAATAAGGTAGAGAGCGATTGTGGATGGTTCCCAACATCAACCTTGGGCCTCCACATGCACACACAGGTGCACAGACTCTCACACCACACACACATACACACACACACACACACACACACACAAACTGAAAAGAAAAAAAATTGTCTCATACGCAGTCTCACACAGCTAATCACAAACCCCTATGAAGATGTGACAGGTAGGCTTGGAAGGCAGAAAAGCAGCAGGTGCTGGACCTGGTGGGTGGCTTCTCTAAGTCCTGTAGGATGGACAAGTGCAGGCGAGTGAGTAGGGGCTCCTGAGGCAGAGGGCACAGCCTGTGCAAAGGCTCTGAGGGGACCCAAGCACAGGACCCCCCCCATATGTTTTCTGTGGGTTCACTTTCCCTGATTCCAGTCACCTGGAGTCAAACTGGGTCTGCAAATATTAAATGGAAATACCGCAAATAAAAATTTATTAGTTTGGGGGTGTCTTAGTTTGTTTCTTCATTTCTGTGACAAAATACTCTGACCACTACCAACTTGGGGAGGAAAGGATTTTCCTTTATATCTTACAACTGCAAGGTCAGAATCATCACTTAGGGAAGTCAGGGAAGAACTCAAGGCAGAAATCTGGAGGCAAGAACTGAAGTAGAGACCATGGAAGATAGTTGCTGACTGGCTGGCTCCTCCTGGTCTGCGCTCGGCCTGCTTTCTTATACACTCTAGGTCTACCTGCCCGAGGATGGTACCACCCACAGTGGGCTCGGACCTCACATCAATTAACAATTAAGAATACACAGGCCAGTCCAATAGAGGCAATTCCCCAACTGAGGCTCCCTCAACCCAGGTGTGTCAAGTTGACACTAAAGCTATCCAGCACGGGGTTTTGTTTGTTTTGTTTTGGGGGATCTTTTTGAGACAGGGTCTCCCTATAGCCTCAGCTGGCCTGGAACTCTCCATGTAGACCAGGCTGACCTCAGTCTGCCTGCCTCTGTCTCCTGAGTGTTAGGACTAAAGCCTGGCTTGTTTGTTTCTGAGAAAGGATTTCCCTATATTCCTAGTGACCTGGAAGTCACTGTGGAGACCTGGTTGGCTTTGATTTCACAGAGATCTGCCTCTGAGCCTCCTGAGTGCTGGGATTAAAGGCATACGCCAACATACCCAGCATCCTTATTTTATTATCATCATTATTATCATTATTTTGATTTTTTTGAGACAGGTCTTCCCGTAGCCCCAGCTAGCCTGGAACTCCTTATATAGACCAGGCTAGCCTCGAACTCACAGAGATCTGCCTGCCTCTACCTCCCAAGTGCTGGGATTAAAGGTGCACGCCACCTCACCTGACCTTATTTATTTATTTTCAACTTAGAAATTAGTTTATTTTAAATATCTTTTCAGTCCAAAGCTTTCCCAGTTTACTACAAATGTTCTTGTTTTGTTATTGCCAGATAGACACACAACGTTTATCAATTCCCCAAAAATAAGTGAAATCAACAAAAAGTGCTGTGAAAAGACTACAATTTCATAGACTACATTTGCTGTGATTACAAAACAATGTTAACAAATTACATTTTTGTTTGTTTTTTGTTTGTTTTTAAAACAAAAAACTTTAAAAAAAGAGCTCCCAAATACTTTCTGACATTTTTGGCCTTTGGAACAGAGTATGTTGCTAAGAGGCCCAAGGACATTTAGACTTTTAGCCAGGAAACTGGCAACTTTTCTTTGGAGTCTTTTTACCCTAAACTGCCTAGTCAATTCCTACCTCCTATTCTTTTTTTTAAAAAAATATTTTATTTCTTCTTTTTATTTTATGTGTATGTGTATATTGCCTGCATGTAGATAAGTGTACCCATGTCATGCAATGCCCACAGGGGACAGAAGAGCCTGTTGGATCCCCTGAAACTGGAGTTACGGACAGTTGTTAGCTGCCATGTGGGTGCTGGGATTTGAACCTGGGTCTTCTGCAAGAACAACCAGTGTTCTAAACTGCTGAGCCATCTCTCCAGTCCCCCCCGCCCCTTTTTTTTTTTGGTCTGTTTTTTGAGACGGTCTCCCTGTAGCCCCAGCTGTCCTGGATTCACCATGGCAACCAGGCTGGCCTTGAACTCACAGAGATCTGCCTGCCTCTGCCTCCTGAGTGCTGGGATTAGCCACTACGCCCGGCCTCCAACCCCCTTTTTTAAAAATTATTTTTATTTATTATTTTCATTTTATGTGTATGAGTGTATTGCCTGCATGTATGTAAGTGCACCCGTGTCATGCAATGCCGCGGCTACCTCCTATTCTTATCACACCATCCTCTGAAGAGGTTACCCAGCTTGCAGATAGGGAATTGGGAAGTATTGGGACACAGACTGCTCTGGCTTTTTCCATGCTGAACAGGGATGCAGGTTGAGGCAATTGGGGTACCCCTTCAGTGGTAAAAGACTCCCAAATTATATAACTCTTATCTGTAAGGAGAAAAGAAAGTCCTTGACTGGTAAATAGGGGATGTGAAGGAGAAGTAAAGGCAAGAGTAGTTAACATTACAAGTTCTAGACAGGGAACCAGAAAAAAGTCAGAACAGGGCAAATTTCAAATGTTCATATCAGAGACCATTGGGATTTCTTGAAGAGAGCTTCTAAAAGCATCCCTCTATTGGGTTCCTCCTCATTTTTCTTTTGTCTGCCAAGGCTGGACAAAGTGATGGATTCAGGATTTGTTTTCAAGCACTTTGATAGCTGTTGGAGTGGCTAGAATCAGTGTCAGTTCCCTCTCAAAGGCTTCATTAACCCAAAATTCTTCTCCTTCCTCTATGCCTATGACACGTAGATTTGGTCTTTTCATGATATCCACATCTCTTGCATATTCCATTCCTGTTTTTTTTAATTTTTATTTTTCATAATCTTTGCTTGAGTGGTCCAGTTCTTCAACTTTATCCTCCAATGTTGATACTCAGTTTTCCATTTCATTCATTCTAGCAGTGAGGCTTTTCCTGTTGTTTCAAGTTGGCTTATTGAGTTTTGCACTTCCTTCTTCATTTCTGCCTGAGTTTTCTTCAATGTTTCTATCTCTTTTGTGAATTCATTCAGAAGTTTGTCCCTATCTTTTAGCTGTTTGATTTGTGTGTTCTTTACATTTGTTGAATTCCTTGATCATGTTTATGATTGTAATTCTGTATCCTGGGTTATCTCTAGGGGGTTCTTTTTGTAGAACTCTTCTATAGAACTGGTGAAGTTTGGTGGGGTCATAGTGTTTTGGCTTTCCATTTTATTATTCTTTCATTGTGATTTTGGTATGTGAATTTCTTTTGTTGCTTGTGATTCTGATACGAAAATTAAGTTGAAGTTTACTTCTGTTTGTATTACAGAAATACTCTTCTTTTTTTAAAATTTGGTCTTTTTTGAGACAGGATCTTCCTGTAGCCCCAGCTGGCCTGGAACTTACTATGTACACCAGGCTGGCCTCGAACTCACAGAGATCCATCTGCCTCTACCTCCCAAGTGCTGGGAATAAAGGCGTGCGCCACCACGCCCAGTTTAGAAATACTTTTCTTATTGGTTATGTAAAGCTGATTGGTCCAGGTTTCAGGTTCTTTCAGGTTTTGTTTTGGAGGGAACTGATGGCTTCAGATCAGCTCCTCAGAAGCTCCCACAGAAGCCCAAGTCAGGCTCCAGTCAGGTACATTCAGGCTTCCTTCCAAGGTTTGGATCCCTACTAGCTGGACCACCATGTGGGGGCAGGATCCAGGTGCTCTCAGGAGGGTCCCTTTCCAGAGGGAGGCTGGAACAGGCACTCTGGTGGTCTGCTAGGATCTCAGATTTATCCTCCTTATTTATTTATTTATTTATTTATTTATTTATTTATTTATTTATATTTACTTATTTATTTGGTCTTTTTGAGACAGAGTCTCCCTATAGCCCCAGCTGTCCTGGAACTCACTATGTAGACCAGGCTGGCCTTGAACCCAGAGATCCCCCTGCCTCTGCCTCCCGAGTGTTGGGATTAAAGGTGTGCATCACCACGCCCGGCTATTTATTTATTTTTTAAGATTTATCTTTACATGTATGTGTCTGGAGGTGCCTGCAGAGTTCGGAAGAGAATTCCCCTGGAGCTGGAATTACAGGCAGTTGTGAGCAACTTGGTGTGGGTGCTGGGAACAGAATCTGGGTCCTCTTTAAGAGCAACAAGCACACCTAAATGCTGAGCCATCTCTCCAGGCCCTATTTATTTATTTATTTATTTATTTATTTATTTATTTATTTATAGACAGAGTCTCACTATGTAGACCTGGATAGTCTAGAACTCCATTTGTAGATCAGACTGGCCTCAAACTCACAGCGATCCACCTACCTCTGCCTCCGGAGTGCTAGGATTAAAGGCATGCACCACCATGCCTAGTTCAAGCTATGCTTTGTTTTAATTTTTATTTAGTGTGTGTGTCTCTGTGTGTGTGCACTCATGGGTATGCCTAGGCTTGTGGAGGTCAGAGAATAGCTTGCTGAAGTCATAGGTGCCAGGAATCAAATTCAGATCATCAGTCTTGGAGACAAGTGCCCTTACCCACTGAGCTACCTCGCCAGCCCTGCAACTGTGTTTTAAAAAGCTGCAGACCAATGCTGGGAGTGGCTTCCATGAACCAGAGAGGGGTTGGGCAAGGAAGGGGCGGGGTTGGCGCCTCCTGGCTCACTCACTGGGTCTCCAGGTCCCCATCCTGGTGGAATGCCATTCCAATCTTTCTACCTGGCTGGCCAGAGCTGGGACTACCCTGTGTGGGAGGAGGAGCCCCCTGAAATGACAGGCCGCCATCTGAGTCGGTTATGTATGTACCACCTGCTCTCTGAGCCGAGCTGGAAAATCGCCCACAAGTTAGAAGAGATTTCTTTCCAGCAGCCACCTCTGTGGCGAATCGAAGCTTTATCTTTTCCTTGCAGGATGACTCATTTCAGCTCCTACAATTAAAACCACCCAAACCCCTAAACCACAAACGCAAAGCAAGTGGGGGCCCTTCAGGATCTGGCTGGAGTTTGATAAGGAATAGCTGGTTGCTGGGGCAACAGAGCAAGGAACCTTCTGGAGGAGGAGGGCCCAGAGTTTCTAACCTTTCCTGACTCTTTCCTGGAGAAGACAGCTCCCCAAGGCCTTTCTACTACCAGAGGGGTTTGCTCACCGTATTTGGGGGCCAGGAAAAGAGCTTGCATGTGGGAAGATGGCAAAAGCATCTTCCTGATAGTCCTCCCTGAGAGCCACTTCGGCTCTCAGAGTTGAGTTTTCTCACTTTTCCTTAATAAATCTATATTTGCTCAGTTGAAAAGGAAAGAGTCAAGCAGGGTGGCCCACCTTTTTAATCCCAGCACTCAGGAGGTAGAAGGATCTCTGTGAGTTTGAAGCTAGCCTGGTCTATATAGCGAGTTCCAGACTCGCCAGGGCTACAGAGTAAGAGCCTGTCTCAAGCAAACAGGAACATAAAGTGTATGCAATGGATTTGAAATGATCACAGTACTAAGTGACAGCAACTCTATTCTGACCAGGACAAGCCTACTGTCCCTGCAGTTCACATCCAGCGGCTCAGCCCACCAGCCCTGCTGAATCTTTTTTTCAGTGGTAACCCAGGCTGCCCTCAAACTCCCTATGTATAATGACCTTGACCTTCTGATTCTCCTGCCTCCACCTCCTGAATGCTGAGATTACAGGTGTATGCCACCAAGCTTGGTTTATCTGATGATCACACCCAGAGACTTGTGCATGCTAGGCAGGTGCTCTACCACTGAGCCACACCTCCAGCCCCTCACTGGGGGAATCCTAGGTAGGTGCTCCACCCCTGAACCACACCTCCAGCCCCTCACTGGGGGAATCCTAGGCAGGTGCTCCACCCCTGAACCACACCTCCAGCCCCTCACTGGGGGAATCCTAGGCAGGTGCTCCACCCCTGAGGCACACCTCCAGCCCCTCACTGGGGGAATCCTAGGTAGGTGCTCCACCCCTGAACCACACCTCCAGTCCTTCACTGGGGGAATCCTAGGCAGGTGCTCCACCCCTGAGGCACACCTCCAGTTTTTAGCCTTCTAAGAAGTTATGATGCAGTACACATACTACAGTTTCTCCTCTTAACCATGTTCAAGTGTATATTAAATAACTGACAGTGTGGTGACGCCACATCACTTCTGTCCACTTCCAGAACTTTCCTCCTTCCTACACTGCACATGTGGAGGTGAGAGGATTTGTGAACCTTACTGTTCCTTTAAAATACTACAATTTTAGGACAGGCTAGATGGCTCAGTGGGTAAAACAAGTTTGCCATAAAAACCTGATAATCTGAATTAGATTCCTGGAACCATGGTAGAAGAAGAGAACTAGCTCCCACAAATTGTCCTCTGACCTCCATAAGTCCATTGTGACAGGCAAGCTCACATGTGTGTACACACTTACACACAGTCATAATAATAATAACAACAACAACAACAACAACAATAATAATAATAATAAATAGGGCTGAAGAAATGGCTCAACAGTTAAAAGCATATACTACTGTTCTTGCATAGGTCCACAATTCATTTCCCAGTACCCACGTCAGGGGGCTCACAATCAGCTGTAACTACAGCTCTAGCGCATCTGACACCCTCTTCTGGTTTCCAGGGGAACTGAACTCACCTGCACATATCCCTCCTCCACACATACACATAATGATAAAATAAATCTTTTTTTTTTTTTTTGGCTTTTTTAGACAGGGTCTCCCTGCAGCCCCAGCTGGCCTGGAACTCACTATGTAGACCAGGCTGGCCTTGAACTTACAGAGATCCGCCTGCCTCTGCCTCCCAAGTGCAGGGACTATGGGCATGCACCACCATACCCAGCTAAAATAAATCTTTAAAAAAATAATAATAATGGGGCTGGAGAGATGGCTCAGCAGTTAAGAGCACTGACTGTGCTTACAGAGGACCCATGTTTGATTCCAGCACCCATATGATAGCTACTAACTGTCCTTAACTCCAGTTCCAGGGGAATCCAAAGCCCTCTTCTGACCTCCACGGTATTGCACGACACAGGTGCACTCACATACATGCAGGCAATACACTCATACACATAAAATAAAAATAATAAAATATTTTTAAAAAATAAGTAGCTAGAAAACACTAGAATTTTCATTTGTTCCTTTTAAAACTGTCCAAGTTTCTTTTATTCCTCATTTAGTAGACTACCACTTTCAGTTGTCCAGATAGGACTTTCTTTAGTTGTTTAAATATATTTTAAATTGCTGGGCGTGGTGGCATACGCCTTTAATCCCAGCACTGGGGAGGCAGAGGCAGGAGGATCTTTGTGAGTTCGAGGCCAGCCTGGTCTACATAGTGAGTTCCAGGACAGCTGGGGCTACAGGGAGACCCTGTCTCAAACACACACACACACACACACACACACACACACACACACACACACACATATTTGAAATAGGTAGTCTAAGGGGTGGAGAGATGGGTCAGTGGTTAGGAGCACTGACTGTTCTTGCAGAGGACCCAGGTTAAGTTCCCAGCACCCACATCAGTCAGCTTATAACCATCTGTAACTCCAGTTCCAAGGTATCCAATTCTGGCCTCCACAGGCACTGCACTCATGTGGTGCACATTCGTACATACAAGCAGACACTCATACATGTAAACACATATAAAATTAAAATAAAAATTTTAATATAAGAACATTGAAATAAAATAGCTAATCTAAGCTCTTTTTTTTTAGAGTCTCACTATATAAAACTCATTATGTAGTCCTGACTGGCCTGGAACTTGATATGTAGACCAGGCTGGCCTGGAACTCACAAAACTTTTCCTGTTCTGCCTCCTGAGTGCTGGGATTAAAGGCGTGCACTACCAGGCCTGGCCCCTTCCATCTTATTTTTTGGGTATCTAAATTTAAAAAAAAAAGTTATTTATGTGTATGGGTGTTTTTTTTTTTTTAACCTGCATGTATATAAGAGCACCACCTGTATGCAATGTCTATGGAGGTCAGAAGAGGGCATCACAAAACCCAAGTCCTCTGCAGGAGCAGCCAGTGCTCTTAACCGCTGAGTCAAATCTTCTGTCTCTGCCTCCCATCTTGCTGCAGGAGTGCTGGGATGGCAGATGCATGCCAGCAAATGTGGCTTTTACTTGGACTGGGAGGATCGAAATCATGTCATCAGACTTGCTCAGGAAGTACTTCCAACCTGCTGAACCAATTCCCTGGCTCTACCCCTCAGCCACCTGAGTGCTGGGATTATGGGTGTGCACCACCATGTCTGGCCTATTTATTATTTATCAATGATTTTAGTCTATTTTTGGGTTTGTTAGTCAGTGTGTTATTGGCCATAACTGATATTGACTGCCACAGGCAGCTGCAACAAAAAACACCTGCTTGTAAATAGTTTTGACAAATGAACTTGGGGAGAGGCTTATAGCACCAGGGGAGTTCTGAGTTTGTTTAGATAAAGACAATTTTTCCAGCAGGCGTGGTGGCATACGCCTTTAATCCCAGCACTCGAGAGGCAGAGGCAAGCATATCTTTGTGAGTTCAAGGCCAGCCTGGTCTATATAGTGAGTTCCAGGCCAGCTGAGGTTACAGGGAGACCCTGTCTCAAACACACACACACACACACACACACACACACACACACACACACTTCAGTGTACAATCATCCTCACTTTCATTTCCAGAATCCAGAAAAGCTGCTTCTGAGAAATTTTGACAGTTTTTCTGTGACTATTATGGAGGAATAAATTTTTTGTATATTTTTGGGGGTAGGAGGACAGGGTCTCATGTAGCCCTGGCTGATCTCAAACTCAAAATGTAGCTCGGGATGACCTGTATTTCTTTTTTTTTCTTTAATCTTTTTTTTGGGGGGGTTCTTTTTGAGACAGGGTCTCCCTGTAGCCCCAGTGTACTGGAACTCAGTATGTAGACCAGGCTGGCCTCGAACTCACAGAGATCCGCCTACCTTTGCCTCCCAAGTGCTAGGATTAAAGGCATGCGCCACCATGCCCGGCTCAGACTCTGCTCTTAACTGCTGAGCTATCTCTCCAGGCATAGGAGTGATTTTAAAGCTGTTTGTTTGTTTGTTTGTTTGTTTTGTAGGAACCTAGAACTTACAGGTCAGGCAAGTCCTGTACCACAAGACCAGCTCCAGCCCTCAAAGCTTGTTCCATTGCCATTTTCTATTCCATTCTTCCCTCATCCTATTTTACAGCTGGGTGGATGTGTTCTATTTATTTAACCCATCCCCTGTGGTTGGACATTTAGATTACTTTCAGGAGTTGGCAATTATATGCCATGTCAAAAATGAATATTATATATCTCTCACTTTGTGCCTGTGCAAGGAACTATGAAATAATTCCCAGAGCTTGGTGAGATGTACACGAGTGTTTAATCTTGATAGCTGCAGCCCAGATTGTCCTGCAGAGGAGTTAGTGGAGTCAACTATCATTTCCATCCACAGTGCAGAAGAGTCTCTATTCCCTTCATTGTCTTGTCAATAAAAGAGCTTCCCTGGGGCTGAGAGAGGGCTCAGTGGTTAAGAGCACCGGCTGCTCTTCAGACCCCAGCACCCACATGGTAGCAAACAATCATCCACAACTCCAGGTCCAGGGGATCTGATGCCCTCTTCTGGCCTCTGTAGGCTTTGTATGAATCGGGTGCACTTACATACATACAGGCAAAACACTCATACACAGAAAATAAAAATAAGTTGGGGCTGGAGAGATGGCTCAGTGGTTAAAAGAACTGGCTGCTCTCGTAGAGGACCAGGGTTCAATTCCCAGAACCCACTGGCAGCTAACAACTGCCCATAACTCCAGTTCCGGTGGAATCCAACACCCTCTTCTGACCTCCTTGGGCCTTGCATGACACAGGTGCACTTACACACATGCAGGCAATACACTCATACACATAAAATAAAAACAATAAATCTTAAAAAAATTTTTTTTGTCTTTTTGAGACAGGGTCTCCCTGTAGCCCCAACTGGCCTGGAACTTACTATGTAGACTAGGCTGGCCTTGAACTCAGAGAGAACCTCCTGCCTCTGCCTCCCAAGTGCTGGGATTAAAGGCATGCACAACCATGCCCAGCAAAAAAAAAAAATTAAAAAAGTATTTATTATTTATTTTATTTTATGTGTATGTGTGTATTGCCTGCATGTAGGTAAGTGCACTCATGTTGTGCAGTGCCCTCGGGGGACATAAGAGGCTGTCGAATCCCTTGGAACTGGAGTTACAGATAGTTGTTAGCTGCCATGTTGTGGGTGCTGAGATTTGAACCCTGGTCTTCTGCGAGAACAGCCAATGTTCTTAACCACTGAGCCATCTCTCCAGCCCCCCAAAAATGAATTTTTAAAAGGCCTTCTCTGGGCTAGGTGTGGTGGCACATGCCTTTAATCCCAGCACTTGGGAGGCAGAGGCAGGCAGATCTTTGTGAGTTCGAGGCCAGCCTGGTCTACATAGTGAGTTCCAGGACAGCTGGGGCTACATGGAGACCCTGTCTCAAAAAAGACAAAAAAAAAAAAAAAAAAAAAAGGACTTCCCTAGCTTTTTTTTGTGTGTGAGAATGTATGTGTATGTATGTGTTCAGGTATGCTTGTGTTCAGGTGTGCGTGTGTGTGTGTGTGTTTGTGTGTGTATGTTGGAGGCCAGAAACTGGCATTGTCTTCCTCAAATGATCTCTATTTTTTTTTTTTTGGTCTTTTTGAAACAAGGTCTCCCTATGGCCCCAGCTGTCCTAGAACTCACTATGTAGACCAGGCTGGCCTTGAACCCACAGAGATCCACCTGCCTCTGCCTCCCAAGTGCTGGGATTAAAGGCGTGTACCACCACACCCGGCAAATGATCTCTATTTTTAAAAATATTTTACTTAGTATTTTTATTTTATGTGTATGAGTGTATTGCCTGCATGTATGTGAGTGCACCCATGTTGTTCAATGCCTTAGAAGTCAGAAGAGGGCTTCAGATTCCCCTGGAGCTGGAGTTAAGGACTGTTCATAGCCACCATGTGGGTGCTGGGAATCGAACCCAGGTCCTCTGCAAGAACACCAGTGCTCTTTAACTGCTGAGCCATCTCTCCCACCCCCATTCATTTTTTTTAAACTATGTTTATTAAACTAGGTATGGTGGCACATGCCTTTAATCCTAGCACTTGGGAGGCAGAGGCAGGCAGATTTCTGTGAGATCAAAACCAGCCTGGTGTATGTAGCAAGTTCCAGGCCAGCTGGCAACTGGGAGATCCTTTCTCAACAAATAAATGAACAACAAAAAATTCTTTATTAATTCTTTGATTATTCATATAATATATTTTGATAATTCCTCCCAGATCCACCCCCACATCCCTGCCCCCCAAACTTTATGCCCTCTTAAAAAAATTTAATAACCAGGGGGCTGGAGAGATGGCTCAGTGGTTAAGAGCACTAACTGCTCTTGCAGAGGGCCTAGGTTCAAGTCCCAGCACCCACATGGCAGCTAACAACTGTCCTAACTCCATTTCCAGGGGATCCGATGCCCTCCTCTGACTTTGGCAGGCATTGCACGATATGGGTGCACTTAGCAATATACTCATACACATAAAAAGTAAAATAAAAACTTTAAGAAAGTTTAATAACCAATTAACTCCAATTTGTAATGTCCATATACTCCTGGTATGGGGTCATCTATTGGAATGCAGTCAACCTACCAGGGTCCACACCTGTAAAGAGAACAAACTCTCCCTCCCCCAGGATCATCAACTGTCCGTAGTACCTGTTAGGGGTGGGGGCTCGTGAGTCCTTCCCCTTCCATGCTGGGATGTAGACTGGCTTGCGCTTATGAGAACCCCAGCTGCTGTGGGTTCAGGAGTGCAATGGTCCTGTCATGTCCAGAAGATGCTGTTTCCCTCCGGTCCTCCCCATCCTCTGGCTCTTACACTCTCACTGCCCTTTCATTCTGTCCCTGAGCCTTGGAGAGGGAGTGTGATATAGATGCCCATTTGTGGCTGAGCACTCCATAGATACTTACTCTCTGCACTTTGACCAGCTGTGAGTCAACTTGTCTTTTGTGACAGGATCTCTCACTGAACCTGGAACTCACCAACACAGCTAGACTAACTGATCAGTGCAAGCCCCAAATATCCTCCCCAGTGCTGGGATTACAGAGGATACTGCTCCTCCAGGCTTTTTACATAGGTGTTGGGGATCTGAACTCAGGTCCTCATGCTTGCAAAGCAAGCACTTTACCAACTCAGCCAACTCCTCAGCCCCTAATGTTTTAATTTTACCACTTTGGTGGGTGGCAAATGTGGCCACAGTGTAATTGCACTAAGCATGCTCCTGTAAGGAGCATTTGCCTTCTTTACTCTCTGGAGTTTGTTTGAGACAACGTGCCATGGGTCAGGTGGCATCTTCCCTGGGGACTAGAGACCTGACCACTGACTTCTAGTCTCAGCCTTTGAAATCTAAGTGCTTTTGGCTCAGTTTTGTAAGACAGGCTGTTGCTAGGAAGTACTCAGCACAGCACCCTGCACACATCTACACAGGAGGTGCTCAATAAATGTAAATCACTGCTCTTGTTTTCTGCCACTGAGCTGCTGGACTTGGCACAGCCCATAGCTGTGGCTTTATTGGAGGCCTCCTGATGTGTATATACATGGGGCCCTTCCTGGAGCTCCACAAACAGCCTGTTCCTCTTGCCTGGCCCAAACCCAGGTAGGGTCAGAGGTGACAGGGAAGTAGGCAGAGACCACACACACATGCAGAATGGGTCAATTTGCCTCCAAACAGAGCATCTGAGTGTGGTAGGAAAAGATCTTTGAACAAGCATGACTCTCAGCCTAGGGCTGGGGGTGTGGCTGTGTGGTATAGCATTTGATTGGAATCCCCAAGTCAGGGTCTGGGAACCTAACTCAGTGGTAAAGTGCTTGCTTAGAAACCCTAGTGAGGGGCTGGATACATGGCTCAGTGGTAGGGCACCTGCCTAGCACATGCAAGGCCCTTGGTTCCATTTTTTTTTTTTTTTTTGGTCTTTTTGAGACAGGGTCTCCCTGTAGCCCCAGCTGTCCTGGAACTCACTATGTAGACCAGGCTGGCCTTGAAACTCACAGAGATCCGCCTGCCTCTGCCTCCCGAGTGCTGGGATTAAGGGCGTGTGCTACCACGCCCAGCAAAAATGGTTTTAAAAAGACAATGCCCACAGTAGACTGGGCACTCCTACATCAAATAATACAATCAAGACGTGCCCACAGGCCAACCTGAGCTAGATAATTCTTCATTAAGACTCTCTTCCCAGGTGATTCTAGGTTGTGGCTACTTGACTGTTTTTTTTTTTTTTTTTTTTTTTTTTTTTGAGACAGAGTCTTACTATGTAGCCCTGGCTGGTTTGAGCTTGATATGTAAACCAGGCTGGCCTTAGACTCACATCTGTTTCTGCCTCCTGAGTGCTGGGATTAAAAGTGTGCACCACCATGTCCAGCCACTGAATTGAAATTTAAAACTAACTATTCAGCCTACTGCTCAACGTTTGTAGTTGAAGATGTCCTCTCTTAGCTTCCTGCTCCAGCTGCCTGTGGCCATGCCTCCCCTACCATTATTAATATGAACCATCTGGAAATTTAAGAGTGCTTGCTGCTCTTCCAGAGGACTGGAGTTCAATTCCCAGGACCCACATGGGGTGGCCCACAATCATCTGTAACTCCAGCTCCAGCTGATTTGACTCCCTCTTCTGGCCTCTGCAGGGACCTACATGCATATGTGCATAGACACACACACACACACACACACACACACACACACACACACACACTAAAAAACAACAGCTGAGTGTAGTGGCACATACCTTTAATCCCAGCACTCAGGAGGCAGAGGCAAGCAGATCTCTGTGAGTTCCAGGCCAGCCTGGTCTACATAGTGACTGCTAGGCCAGCCAGAGCTACATGGTGAGACTCTGTCTCAAAAAACCAAACCAACCAAACAAACAAACCAAAAAAAAAACCTAACAACAAACTAACCATTACAGACACCATACCCAGCATTAAAAGGAAACTTTTAAAGGCAAATGGAAGAGCCAGTGTGAGTTACTTTGATACCATTATCCTGGACCAGAAGGATCAATTACAAGAGGCCCCAATTCAAGGTCAACCACCATGTTAGAAGGAAGTCTTTACAGAAGACTTTGGCATGAGGTTGGGGTGGCTTTGCTGTAGGGTGTCCTTCTGTCAGACTCTCTGTGAGAGTTCTTGTCACAACATACCCAGCTTTTATTTTTTTTAATTTTATGTGTATGTGTATGTGTATTGTCTGAATGCATATAACATGCACCCCTATCGTGCAATGCCTGTGGAGGCCAGAAGAGGGTGTCAGATCCCCTAGAACTGAGGTTATGGACAATTGTCGGCCATCATGTGGGTGCTGAAAACTGAACCTGGGTCCTATGCAAGAGCAGCCAGTACTCTTAACAACCGAAACATCTCTCCAGCTCCCACACTAGCTTTATTTATTTTTTAATCATTATTTTATTTATGTGTCTATGTGAGTGTAAGTGCATGTGTGTGTGGTTGTGGGTGTGTGTGTAGGCCTGAGATGAGTGTGCCTCTGCCTCCCAAGTGCTGGAATTAAAGTCAAGTGCTACCACATCTTACCTATCTTGGTGGGGTTTTTTTTTTTTTTTTGAGACGGGGTCTCCCTGTAGCCCCAACTGTCCTGGAACTCACTATGTAGACCAGGCTGGCCTTGAACTCACAGAGATCTGCCTGCCTCTGCCTCCTGAATGCTGGAATTGAAGGTATGTACCACCACGCCCGATGGTTTGGTATTTTTTTTATTTTTTAATCTTTTAAAAATTTTTATTTTTATTTATTTATTTTCAGTCTTTTGGGGAGGGAGGTCTTTTTGATACATGGTCTCTCTGTAGCCCCAGCTGGTCTGGAACTCACTTTGTAGACCATGCTGACCTTGATCTCACAGAGATCCACCTAACTCTGCCTCTCAAGTGCTGGGATTAAAGGTGTGCACAACCCCCCCTGTTTTTTTTTTTTTTTTTCTTTTTCAATACAACATTTTTTATTGAGCTTTTTAAATTTCATACAACATTTCCTACTCAAATCCAGACCCTCCCTTATCCATACCTCCCTTATTCCCCCACTGAACCCTATGCACTCTGCCATACATGCTGAATCCTATTCATTCAGGTGTTTGTACACAAATGTCCTTTCATGTAAACGCATCCGTTGGAGTCTAGTCTGCCCATCTAGTGGTCATATGTAAGTCATACTCTCCCTCACCCAGCAGCAATCAGTCTCAAATAGTTCTAAATCTAGTGCTGGCCCACCACCTATTTCTTTTCTTTCTTTTTTATTTTTTTAAAAACTTTATTATTTTATGTGTATGAGTGTATTGCCTGCATGTATATGAGTGCGCCCATGCCATGCAATGCCAAGGAAGTCAGGAGAGGGCTTCAGATTCACCTGGAACTGGAGTTAAGGATGGTTCAAAGCCGTCATGTGGGTGCTGGGACTCAAACCTGGGTCCTCTGCAAGAACAGTCAGTGCTCTTAACCGCTGAGCCATCTCTCCAGCCCTGTAAGATGAAATCTTAAAGTGGTTTTGATTTGCATTTCTCTAACTACTAAGGATGTTGAGCATTTTTAAGGTACTTGTTAGCTATTTTTATTTCTTCGCTTGAGAACTCTGTTTAGGTCTATCATCCATCTTTTTATTGGGTCATTTACCTCCTTCTTTCTTTCTTTTTTGAGTTCTTTGTATATTCTGGATATTAATCCTCTGTCAGAGCACACACACACCCACAGACACACACGCATACATAGAATTAAAAATAAAATAAACCTTTAAAAAAACTTCATAAATGTTAATCCACCAAAAGTGGATTTATCATGGTTAAAAACTGAAAATCAAATTAGAAAGTCCTTTCCTATGCCTATTATCTTGGAGGGTATTAACTACATTTTCTTCTAGCAGTTTCTGGGTTTCAGGTTTTATATTGAGGTCTTTGATCCATTTGGAGTTGACTGTTGTTCAGGGTGAAAGTTAAGGGTCAAGTTTCATTTTTCTGCAGGTGGAGATCCAGTTTTGCCAGCATTTGTTGAAGATGCTATCTTTCCTCCATTATGTGTTCTTAGCACCTTTTTTGAATATCAGGTGGCTGAAATTATATGAACTCATGTTTGGGTCTTCTATCACTTTCCATTGATCTGCATGGCTATTTTTGTGCCAGTACCATGCTATTTTTATGACTATAGCTCTGTAATATAATCTAAGATCTGGTATGGTGATCCCCCCAGCATTGTTCTTTTTGCCTGGTATTGTTTTCACTATCTGCAATCTTTTGTGATTCCATAAGAATTTTAGGATGATTTTGTCAAGCTCTGTGAAGAATGTCATGGGTATTTTGATTGGGATTGCATTGAATCTATAAATAGTTTTGGGTAATATGGTCATTTTCACAATATTGATTCTACCAATCCATGAGCAAGGTAGGTCTTTCTAACTCCTAGTGTCTTCCTTTTTCTCTTTCTTTGGAAATTTGAAAGTTTCATTGTAGAGATCCTAAATGTCATTGATTAGATTTATTCCTAAACATTTTATTATTTATTTATTATTAAT
>NW_008354274.1:426413-442967 GCF_000622305.1 Nannospalax galili | reverse complement strand
TCTCTGTGAGTTCAAGGCCAGCCTGGTCTACATAGTGAGTTCCAGGACAGCTGGGGCTACAGGGAGACCCTGCTTCAAAAAGACAAAAAAAAAAAAATTTATATAAAACTTTATTGAGAATTTCATACATGCCCATTCCCTCCCATCCAACATTCCCCCCTCTGAAGAGGTCCTAAAATCTTTTAAGGATTAAATACAAGCTCCCAAATACTGACATTTTTGGCCTTTGGAACAGAATATGTTGCTATCAGGCCCAAGAACATTTTTATTTTTAGCCAAGAAACTGGCTACTTTTCTTTGGGGTCTTTTTACTCTAACTGCCTAGCCAATTCCTACCTCCTGTTCTTATCACACCATTCTCTGAAGGGGTTACCCAAATTGCCAATAAGGAATAGGGACACGGACTGCTCTGGCTTTTTCCATGCTGAACAGGAATGCAGGGTGAGGCAATTGGAGTACCCCTTCAGTGGGTCTATGTAAAAGACGCCCAAATTGCATAACGCTTGTCTCTAAGGGAAGAAGAAAGTCCTTGACTGGTGAATAGGAGATGTGAAGGAGAAGTAAAAGCAAGAGTAATTAGCATTACAAGTTCTAGACAGGGAACTAGAAAAAAGTCAGAACAGGGCAATTTTCAAATGTTCATATTGAAGGAGAGTGCCCCTCAGACCCCCTCCCTAGCCTCTGAGAGAAAAAAACAACTGCCCTCCACCAGACTCTGGAAATCCCCTCCATTGTTCAAACCCTTTCCTGGTACATCTGTTTATGGTTTCTATGGGAATGGCCTGGGGCAGAAGAGAAAGAACATTCTGCCCCAGGTAAGCTAGCCAATGGCTGTATAGGTTAAGGCTCTGGAAATCAGCCCTAGATTGTTCAAATCTTTTCCTGGTTATTCTGTGTATGGTTTCTATAGAAATCCCCTGCTTTGTGTTTTTTGTGGGTTTTATGCTTAAAAGCCCTGTGTTTGTTTGTTTATTTATTTATTTATTTATTTATTGTCTTTTTGAGACAGGGTCTCCCTGTGGCCCTGGCTGTCCTGGAACTCACTATGTAGACCAGGCTGGCCTTGAACTTACAAAGATCCACCTGCCTCTGCCTCCCAAGTGCTGGGATTAAAGGCGTGCACCACCACGCCTGGCAAAAGCTCTGTGCTTTCACTGCTTGGGGTTCCAGTATAGCTCCCAGGACTGTCTGTGTCCCCAGCCGGTTGGCTCCAATAAAGCAGTCCCTTTTACTGAGACTCAGTGTCCAAGTGGTCAATTTAGGGAATTTTAAGGACCCCGAACAATATGAAAGTCCATTGGAGTTTCTTGACAAGGGCTTCCAAAAGCATCCCTTTATTGGGTTCTTCCTTCTTTTTCTTTTGTCTTCCAAGGCTGGACTAGGTGGCTGGGAAGAGTGGCTGGATACTCAGGTGAGGGTCCAGTGACCCTGCTTGACACTCCTTTAATGAATGAGCACAACCATCAGCAAGCCCAATTGTGACTATGTTTAGCGATCAGGCTCAGCCAAAGTCATAATGATGGTAGTTATTTCATGCAGAAGGGACTGCTGTATAGCATCTTCTTATTAAAGGGACCACCATGTGGAGGCAGGATCTTGGGGCTGTCAGGCTGTCCCCTGGGTTCTCAGGCCCTCTGGTAGCTGGAGGCCAGAGGGAGGCCAGAACCCGGCACTCTCTGGAGGTCTGCTAAGCTCCCACACACTACCTCGATGGAGGTCCGAACCCACCCTCTCAGGCTCTCTGCTAGGATCTCAGCCTTCATTGTAGAGATCTTTAATGTCTTTGGTTAGGTTTATTCCTAAATATTTTTTTGAGAATGGAAGGGTTTCCTCAAGTGCTTTTTCTGATTGCTTGTTATTGGTATTTAGAAAGGCTACTGGTTTTTGTAAGTTGATTTTGTGTCCTGCCACTTTACTGAAAGCATTAATCAATTCTAACAGTTTTCTAGTGGAATTTTGGGGATCTTGTATGTATAATATCCTATCATCTGAAAATAGGGATAATTTGACTTCTTCTTTCTAGTTGGTACTCCTTTCATTTCCTTCTCTTGTCTTATTGTTCAAGCAAGGGTTTCACGCACTATATTGAAAAGGAGTGGAGACAATGGACAGCCCTGTCTGGTTCCTGATTTTAATGGGAATGCTTCCAGTTTTAATCCATTTAGGATGATGCTGGCTATGGGTTTGTTGTATATAGCTTTAATTATGTTGAGGTATGTTCCCTCCAGGCCAATTCCTTCAAGAACTTTTAACATGAATTCATGTTGGATTTTGCCAAATGCCTTTTCTGTATCTATTGAGCTGACCATGTGGTTTTTGTCTTTAAGTCCATTTATATGTTTTATTACATGTATTGACTTACATATGTTGAACCATCCCTACATCTCTGGAATAAAGCCAACTTGATTGTGGTGGATGAACTTTTTTTTTTTTTTTTTTGGTCCTTTTGAGACAGGGTCTCCCTGTAGCTCCAAGTGCCTGGAACTCACTCTGTAGACCAGGGTGGTCTCGAACTTGAACTCACAGAGTATGTGCCTGCCTCTGCCTCCCGAGTGCTGAGATTAAAGTTGTGCCCCACCACACCCAGCATCTTTTTTTTTTTTTTTAGTAAAAGAAGATATTTTAGCATATATTATGGAACAAGCTCTACACTGAATTATTTACATATATTAATTTATTATGCAATCACTCTGAAAAGATAATAGCAAGCTAGATCTAGGACTTGTAGTCTTATCTACAATTCTGTAAAGATTCTGTTGGAAAAGAGAAGTTGGTCCTAAAATATTGGTTCATATATCTTGAGAACACTTCTTTGCTGATAAGATCCTCTGTTTCTTTTTTTTTTTTCAGGTACTCTTTCTTCTTCTTTTTTTTAATGGCACTTTTGGCTACTCTAACATTACCCCCTCTGAAGAGGTAACCCTAAAATCTTTTAAGGATTAGACAAAAACTCCCAAATACTTTAGACATTTTTGGCCTTTGGAACAGAGTATGTTGCTAAGAGGCCCAAGGACATTGTGAGTTTTAGCCAAGAAACTGGCTACTTTTCTTTGGGGTCTTTTTTTTTTTTAATTTTACTATTTTTATTTTTTATGTGTATGCATGTACTACCTGCATATATGTAAGTGCACCCGTGTTGTGCAATGCCCACGGAGGACTTGTTGAATCAGCTGGAACTAGAGTTACAGATCAGCTGGAACTGGAGTTACAGGTGCTATGTGGGTGCTGGGATTCGAACCAGAGTCTTCTGCAAGAACAGTCAGTGTTCTTACCTGCTGAGCCAACTCCCCAGTCCCCTCTTTGGGGTCTTTTTACACTAACTGCCTAGCCAGTTCCTACCTCCTGTTCTTATCACACCATCGTCTGAAGAGGTTACCCAACTTGCGGATAGGGAATCGGAATGCAGACAACTCTGGCTTCTTCCATGCTGAACAAGGACACAGGTGAGGCAACTGGAGTACCCCTTCAGTGGATCTATCTAAAAAACTCCCGAATTGCTGTAGGGGGAAAAGAAAGTCCTTGACTGATGAGTAGGGGATGTGAAGGAGAAGTGAAGGCAAGAGTAATTAGCATTACAAGTTCTAGACAGGGAACCAGAAAAAAGTCAGAACAGGGCGATTTTCAAATGGTCATATGAGAGTCCATTGGAATTTCTTGACAAGGGCCTGGCATTATTTTTATTTTATGTGTATGAGTGTTTTACTGGCATGTAAGAGTACCACATGTGTACAATGCCCATGGAGGCCAGAAGAGGGAGTCGGATTCTCTGGAACTGGGATTACAGGTGGTTGTTAGCTGTTCTGGGAAATAAACCCAGGTCCTCAGTAAGAGCAGCCGGTGTTCTTCACCTGAGTCATCTCTCCAGCCCCTCACCTTGTTTTTTGTTTGGCTAGTGGTTTGTTTTCTTTTTCTTTTTCTTTTTTTTTTTTTTTTCGGTTTTTTTGAGACAGGGTCTCCCTGTAGCCCCAGCTGGCCTGGAACTCACTATGTAGACCAAGCTGGCCTTGAACTCACAGAGATCCTCCTGCCTCTGCCTCCCAAGTGCTGGGGTTAAAGGTGTGTGCCCCCCCACCCAGCTTTCTTTTTTTTTTTTTAAAAAAAAAAAAAATCTGAGAAAGTGTCTCCTTGTAGTCCCAGCTGGCCTAGGAACATGCTATAAAGACCAGGCTGGTCTCTATCTCACAGAAATCCACCTGCCTCTGCCTCCTGAGTGCTGGAAATCAAGGTACACCATGGCCAGCCCCAACTTTGTTTCCAGAGTCTCTCACTGACCTGGAGCTTACCAAGTAGGATAAGCTGGCTAGCCAGAGTCCCAGGGATCTGCCTGTCTCTGCCTCCCCAGCACAGGGATTACAAGTGTACACCACTGCATGTGGATTTGGATTTTTGTCTGTTTACTTATTTAAAATTTATGTGTATGAGTGTTTTTTGTTTTGTTTTGGTCTTTTTGAGACAGGGTCTCCCTATAACCTGTAGCACAGCTGGCCTGGAATTTGCTATATAGACCAGGCTAGCCTTAATCTTACAGAGCCTGTCTCTGCCTCTGGAGTGCTGGGATTAAAGTCCTACACCACCATGCCTAGCCTGTATGAGTATTTTACCTGCAAGTATTTAAGTGTACCATGTACATGAAATACCCATATAGGCCAGAAGGTGTTGGATCCCCTGGAACCGGAGTTGTTGAGAGTTGTTGACCACCATGTGGGTGCTGGGAACCAAATTTGATTCCTCTGCAAGAGCAGCCAGTGCTCTTAACTGCTGAGTCATTTCTCCAGCCCCCTGCTTGTTTGTTTAATGTGGGTTCTGGAGATCAAACCCAGGTCCTCATGATTTTAGAACTCTTTACCTATGAACTTGTCAGTCTTGACTGTGTTCTTTTTAATTTTATTTATTTATTTTTATTTTTATGTGTGTTATGCCTGCATGCATGTAAGTGCACCTGTGTCTGTTGACAGTTTCGTTTCACCCTCCCAGTCAGTTCCAAGAGCTGATCTTGGCTGACCTTGGCTTCATATATCCCATGGCTCTCTATCACAGTGCACTCCACAAAGAGCAGCTCAGGAGGTGTGCCTAATACAAATCCTCCCCATCCAGAGGTGATATCCCTGCCCTACACCCTACATCCAGGCCACAGAGACCCTGACACCTCCTGGCTATTGGGGGCCCCATATCCCCTTGAATGTGGTATAATACTGTGACTGTCTAGTGATGATGCTTGGTGATATTTACAGCCAGGCACATCTTCCTGGGTTTCTTAGGATGCTTGTGTTTAGATTGAGCAGCCATGTTGGAAGGAAGCACAACTAGCCCACATAGAGGCGGTCACATGAGGTTTTCATGCCATAAGCTCAGCTGAGGTCAAGGCCAACAAGGCCACAGCCAGAAATGAAAGATTCCTGGTAGGTATGGTAGCGCAGGTCACCATGTGGCACTTTGAAGGTAGACATAAGAGGATGAGGTGTTCAAGGCCAGCCCCAGCTCTGTAGCTAATTTAAGGCCAGTCTAAGCTATATGATAGCCCATCTCAAAAAAAAAAAAAAATTAATGGGAACTCCCCACTTGGTCCATACATGGCCAGTCAGGAGTTCCCACAGGAAGAGACACACAATTGTCTGGCTTTCTAAATCAAGTCCACTTTATTTGAAATTTTTCACATGCCACAAATTTACATGAGAACATCCATTTAGAATGTAGTTGGTCAGTGCCAACACCAAATTAGGGAATAGGCGTCACTGAGATACGGGCCACAGGCAGTTCCACCAGCTGGGCAGGGATCAGGGTGGTTGGTCATCAGAAAGCAGGGGACAGTCACTTAGCACCTGGTCACAAGGCCTTGACCCTCCCTCCAAAACACTGAGTCATACAACAAGGTATCACAATTAGAGGTGGTAGCTGAAGACACAGCTTCAGGCTGAGTGTCATCTGCACACTCGTTCACACACAGACACATACATACACATGCATGTACACATAGGCACAGCATACTCCTCCTGCCTGTGGAAACCCTCATTCCTAAGAGATCTAGGTCACCACTCATCAGTTAGTGTGGGGACCCATGGCTGGTCTAGACTCTCATGCAGTATTAAGTCAACATATCTTGTGGAGCCTATAAACTTCTATTGCAAACCTGAAGCCTAAATGCAAATGAGATAAACCACAATAAGGCCCAGTATCATAGCAGGGGCCACCAATGGTGAATAGCAATGTCTGTGCCACATCCACAGGACCGGGATGTCAGTGTCCGGGGCCTACCACATGCAGTCATACTGCATGCCTCATTCACAATTGCTTCTCTCTTCCCTGCTGAGTCAGAATTACATGTAGCCTAGGTTGGCTTCAAACTCCTTATGTAGCTAAGGCTGGCCTTGTACTCCTGATCTTCCCACTTCTACCTCCTGCCAGCTGGGATGACAGGCACAAACTACCACACTTACACTCCACTTTCTTATTTTCTCCTACAGGAGCTTAGCAAATTCCAGATGTTCAAAGGGGCAGGTCACAGCGAAGGCTGGAGGAAGAGGGGGCACACTGGCCCCTTTGGAGTGGGGATGTGTGTGGCTGTGCCATCTTCCTCAAGGGTGCCATCTTGGACCCTCATTGTCTCACAGAGGCCTGGCTCTGAGCCCCCACAGCCCCCTGCTTGGCCTGACTCTCCCATAGGCCTGTCTACAGGACACCATCCTGTCTACAGGCCTGTCTACATCCTCTTGCTAAGTAGCCTTTAACTTGGGACAAGGGCAGTGAATGGACAAGATGGGGCATGGGTAACCCTCACCACAGAGCCTGCCCCAGATGCCCAAAGGTGAGAGGCACACAGCAGGTTCAGTGCCTAGGCTTCTTAACCTTTGTTCTTACAGGGCCTCTGAGGACAGCTGGCAGGACAGAAAAGAATGAAGCCCTCTTCACTCTGTCCAATAAAACTCCTCCCTATGCAAATGAGGAAAGCTGGTCTGGAGGATGGCTCAGTGGATTAAGTACCTGCTATGTAGGTGTAAGGACATGAGTTCAAATCCCCAGAACCCACAGCAAGCCAGGCACAGTAGTGCACATCTGTCATCTCAGCACTCCTATGCTGAGATGGGAGGTGGAGACAGAATCCCAGCCAGTCTGGAGTACACAGCATCAAACAAGAGACTCTGCCTCAAAGTGGAAGGTGAGGACCCACACCTGAGATTGTCCTCTGGTCTCCACACGTGCCATGGCATGCACATGCCTGCAAACACACATACACCCACAGGTTTATTTGTTTATTTATTCACTTTTGAAACAGGGTCTCCCTGCAGTCCCAGCTGGCCTGGACATCACAGAGATCCACCTGCCTCTGCTTCCCAAGTACTGGGATTAAAGGGTACCCCACACACTCAGCACATGCACAAATTAAAAAAGAGGAAAATGAAGACTGTCACCCAAAGACCCAGTGTGACTTGCTGGTGTGCACACTGGGTCAGAGGATATATCACAGGACATTTCGCTACAGGACTGGAGATGGGGGCAGAGGCAAGAGCAGGCAAGGCCAGCCTGAGGCACAGTTACAAGCAGCCATGGGGGCAGGGGGTGTCAGGGATTTCTGGTTAAACAAAGGGACAAACACACCCATCTCTCTCCTTCCTACCTTCTCACAGAGCAGATGCAAGCTTGAGTGCATGCACACATACACACACACACACACACACACACACACACACACACAGGCACTCACAGATACCCACATGCAGACACACGTCCTACATGCTCTCTCGGCAGGCAGCATATGGCCCTCCATTTAACAGCCCAGTCCTGCCAATCAGGGGCCATTAGGGTAGGTTCTTTTCCCAGCATCAAATGCTGCAGGCTATAAATTGTGATTAACATCGGTGCCAAAATAGCACTTAACAAAAACAAGGACGCAATTGACATCTGGTGGGTCCTGTCTCCGGTGGAGTGAAAATTCTTGCCTGAAATCAAAGGGCTGGTGCAGGGACACTAAGAACATGAGGTCTACGGTTGAGGGGTTTGCTCTCAGGCAGTCTGCTCCCCAGCCTGCTGTGACCAGGGCCCGTACCACTGGCCAGCCCTTCTTCTGAGTATAAATGATGCCACTGGGTGAAATTACTACCTCACAGGAACTAACCATCCATGGTATTGTGACAGAATGGCTTTTTGGATAAAATGCTACTTGGAAAGATGATTCCCTGACTGCTCAGGATTGTGCTGGAGGACACAAGCCATGAGGACCAGGGACCCCTGGGACCTCCAGGCCACCTGACTCCCTCCTGGGCTGTGACCAGTCATATCACTTCAAGGACAAGAAAGCAGTTGGTCCTGGAGGGTCTGCATGGTGGCTGAAAGGGATGCTGGGCATGGCAGTTTCTAGGAACTGGGGGAGGGGTTCGGCCACCTTTGGGCCCACTGTCTGCAGCTGTGTGGGGCTCAGCCTGGTCCACAGATAGACTCTCCAAAGCTGTGTTTAGGTTTTCGAGGGTGAGGGCTCCAGATCTGGGGTGGGTTCCTCTATGGGTGACCCTTGGAATCAGCCAGCAGACGGTCCCTCTGGCTAGGAGGTGAAAGCCACTCACCTGGCTGCAGGGGGTACAGGGAGGGAACACCCTGGCCCTACAGGAGCAAGACTGAGTAGCAGGAGACACTGTGGCCAGACCTTGCACTGCAGACTCCATGTGAAGGCTTGACTTAGAGCAAAGAGGGGGCCAGACAATGGTACTTTTCTTGGGAACTGGGGCAAGGCAGGCTGAGTGTTGTACTTCCCTGACACAGACCCCAAAGCTGAATCAGATGTTCCCAAGTCTCTCTGGACTCTAGCTGCTGGGCACACCCTGTCTTGCAAATTCTGGGGATGTACCCAGAGATTGATTTACCCTGCTCCTCACCAGCCAGGGAAGCTGGGAGACCTCAGAGTGGGAGGACCTGTTGCCATAGAAACAGAGGCTGAAGGCAGGCTGGGGAGGTCACCAGTATCAGGTGAGGCCTAGTGGGCCTGTATGCATTGAGGTGTCTTGACTAGAAGTCCCCCAGATTGATGTCCACTGTACAAGGGACCCACCACCAAGAGGGGACTGGGTAGGGGTCCAAGTGGACACAACCCCAACTACAGGCTCTCATAAGTCCCTTCTAGGGGCCACTGGCTCTTAAGTCTTGCAGGTATGAGGGGCAGAGGTGGCTGCCAGACACTGGAACCTTCCTCAACTTTTTCTTTCCTTTTTTTGGGGGTGGTGGTGGTGGTTATTGGGACAGGGTCGCATGTAGCCCAGGCTGACCTCTAACTTGCTTATGTAGCTGAGGATGACCCTGAAGTGCCTTGGCCTTCTGAGTACTGGGTTTGCAGGTGCCCGCCACCACAGTACTGAAGGTGGAAGCCAGGGCTTCATGCATGCTAGGAAGGTGGTTTACCTGCTAAGCTGCAGCTCCAGCTCTTAATGTTTTTGCTTGGTTTTTTTTTTTTGGTCTTTTTGAGACAGGGTCTCCCTGTAGCCCCAGCTGTCCTAGAACTCACTATGTACACCAGGCTGGCTTTGAACTCAGAGATCTGCCTGCCTCTGCCTGCTGCAAGCTGGGATTAAAGGCGTGCACCACCATGCCCAGCCCTTTTTTTAAAAAAATATTTTATTATTTTATGTGTACGAGTGTATTGCCTCCATGTATGTGAGTGCATCCATGTCATGCAATGCCACAGAGGTCAGAAGAGGGCTCCGGACTCCCCTGGAACTGGAGTTAAGGACGGTTCATAGCCGCCACGTGGGTGCTGGGAATCGAACCTGGGTCCTCTGCAAGAGTAGTCAGTGCTCTTAACTGCTGAGTCAACTCTCCAGCCCTCACAGCTGGAGTTTTTAAACCTAAAGTCTGTGGACTACAGGGGGACGAGCTCTCTGGTGGGACACAGGCTCAGCTCTTAGGACCCAGCATGGGGATGGTGCCACCCCAGCAGTCCCTGCCACAGGGGACCCTCTGGCCACAGGTATCATTGGGTTGAAAACATCCCAGAGACATCATGGAGTTAAAAGATTTCTTTTTTTCTCCTGTGGTGATAGGGATGAAACCCAGGGGCTCATGTCCTAAAACATGACTTCATGAGAAAGCAAACCATAGACTCTGATGTCAGTGGGGAGTCTCACAGCAAGAGCCCAGTGCACCCAGGCCCCATGCAGAACACAGTCACAGAGCCCGATTGCAGATGACCACACACATAGGACAGTCCCCAGGGAGTGGGGGGGCAGCGCTACAGCCCACATAGCACCTAGGGCACAGCCAGGTCCCAAGGTCAGCCTGGCTGATCGCTGACCCCACATCCACAGCCCACCCGATAACTTCCTGTCACTGAGCCTTAAGTCCCTTACAAGAGTGAGTGAAAGGAAACCTAGGGAGCCAGTGAACTCTTCCTTATCATAAAACAAGGATCCACTGTAGCTGGCTCCTCAGACCCCTGTGGAGACTTGGCTGGTGGGAGTGGTTGGTGGGAGTGGCAGGCTTCTCACCACCACAGATTCGGTGGTTCCTCCGCCACTCTGCTTTTAAACAAAGTGATCTCGTCCAGGTGCACCATGGGGACATCCCGGATGACATCAGTCAGGCCCTCATGCAGCAGGGGGAAGATGACAACATTCAATGCTGGCCTCTCAGCCTGGAAACTGAAGCAGAGACCAGTTGTTAGCAGGGGACACTGGATGTCAGGGTTGGGGACATTGTCACTCGGAAAGCAAAGCGCTTGCTTGGATTACATGGGACCAGGGTTTTGGTCTCCAGGACAAATGCTTTGTAATTCAAGTCATCAGAGTCCCAGAGACACAAAGCCCAGTGGTGGGAGCCAGGGGCTGGGGACAGCAATAGAAAGGCAGTGTTTTAGCAGATCTGGGGTTTCTGTTTGGGACAGAAAGGGTTCAACTACAGAGAGCAGTATGAATTTATGACAATGAAAATACAATTACTGCTGGGCTGGGGTGTGGCTCGCTCAGATGGCAGAATACATACCTAGTATTCCTGAAGCCCCAGGTTCCATCCCCAGCACCCATGAAACCAGGTGCTGTGGTACATGCCTGTGAACCCAGGTGGCAGCAAGGATCATAGTCACTGTCACCTTTGGCAACAAACAGAGTCACATGCCAGCCTGAGCAACATGAGAACCTGCCTCCAAAAAGAGGGTACTAGTTACTGCCAACGAATCACCTGCTTTTAACCTGTTGATATGATAAATATCACATTATGGACATTTCATCATGATAAAAACGAAAAGGGGCTGGGGATGTTGCTCAGCTGGCAGAGTGTTTGCCTACCTAGCACACATGAAGCCCTGGGTTCCATCCCCAGTACCCCATAAACCTAGTGTGGTGGTGAATGCTTGTAATTCCCTGCACTCAAGGTTCAAGGTTATAGAGTGTGAGGTCAGCTTGGGTTCCATGAGATCCTGCCTCAAAACAAAACTAAAACTAAATGCAGCAAGAGTGGAACCCGCTGAAGGCAAGAGGAGGGTAGAAAGGAGAGATGTTCAGTGCGGACATTGGTGACCAGGTCACCACCTCTCTCCCCAGAGCTCCAGCCTTGGGAGCCCTACTGTTTTCAGTCATTTGTGTTGGTCCCCAAGAGACCCCAGGAAAGGAGAGGTAAAGACTGAAGCTGAGGGAGGATGCTGGGACTTTACTGGAGGGAGAGACCCACACCATCCTCCACAGGGTCGCCAGAGGCAACGGCTGGTGCCATGCAGCTGGAGTTCCCATGAGGCCTGATCACCCACAGACCAGCGCTGCTGTTCAGAACCTTGATGTGACTTGGCTATATATTCCTCATCTAGAAAACTCCTGGGACAAGGGTGGAAATCCTGAGCCACCATCTTTGGGTCCACATCCAGACTACTGAAGGGTCCTCATTGGTGAGAGACCTTCCAAATGGAATACCAACCAACATCCTCCCCTCTGAAGTAGTCAGTGGCCCCAGCCAGGCCCCTCATGTCTCTCATTAGCCCCCATGTAGTGCCATTGCTACGGTGGAGCCCAGGCACCTTGGCTATCACACCCAAGTTCACAACTCACAGCCCTGGATCCCTGGGCATGCTGCATGGAGCATCCCCCTGGCTCTGCCTCTAGGCTACAGCTCTTCCCAATAAGCCCACAGAGGCAAAACCCCATTGGCTCATCTCTCCCCATGACCCACATGACCCATGACACTGCCTGGTGGGAACCTTACAACAGCATGACCTGGAGCTGCCTCTGAAGAGCAGAGAGCCAGGTGCTGCCCAGAATCCAGGTACCTCTTCAGAAGCTGATCAAGCTAAAAACAGCTCTAACTACTGTTTTGTTTTAATTTTGGGGTTTTTTGTTTGTTTGTTTGTTGAGACGGGGTTTTCCCTGCAGCCCCAGCTGGCCTGGAACTCAATATATAGACCAGGCTGGCCTCAAGCACACAGAGATCCACCTGCCTTTCCTTTCCTAAGTACTGGAATTAATAGCATGTGCCACCAAGTCTAGCTTTATTTTTTATTCATTTATTATTATTGTTTTTAATATTTTATTCATTATTTTTATTTTATGTGTATGAGCATATTGCCTGCATGTATGTGAGTGCACCCGTGTCTAAAATGCTGCAAAGGTCAGAAGGGGGTGTCAGATTCCCCTGGAACTGGAGTTCAGGACAGTTCGTAGCTGCCACGTGGGTGCTGGGAATCGAACCTGGGTCTTCTGCAAGAGCAGTCAGTGTTCTTAACCTAACCACTGAGTCATCTCTCCAGCCCCCATTTATTCTTTTTAAAAATATTTTATTATTTTTGCCGGGCGTGGTGGCACACACCTTTTCTCAGGAGGCAGAGGCAGGTGGATCGTTGTGAGTTCAAGGCCAGCCTGGTCTATATAGTGAGTTCAGGTCAGCTGGGACTATAGGGAGACCCTGTCTCAAAAAGACAAAAAAAAAAAAAATTATTATTTTTATTTCATATGTATGAGTGTACTGCCTGTATGTAAGTGCACCCATGTTATGCAATGTCTGCAGAGGTCAGAAGGAGGCGTCAGATCTTCTGAACTGGAGTTACGGATGATTGTTAGCTGCCATGTAGGTGCTGGGACTTGAACCTGGGTCCTCTGCAAGAGTAGCCAGTGCGCTTAACCACTGAGCCATCTCTCTAGCTCCTGATTCATTTATTTTTATTTTATGTATATGACTTTTGCCTGCATGTATGTAAGTGGACCCCTGTTGTTCAATGCCTGGAGGCCAGAAGAGGGCATCAGACCCCCTGGAACTAGAGTTACAGACAGTTGTTAGCTGCCATGTAGATGCTGGGAACCAATGGAATCAGGGTCATCTGCAGGAGCAACCAGTGTTTTTAACTTCTGTGCCATCGTTCCAGTCCCTAAAATTTTTTCTGAGACAGTCGTATGTAACCCACACTGGCCTTAAACTTGCTATGTAGATGAAGGTGACCTTGAACTTCTGATCTCCCTATCTTCACTTCCGAAGTGCTGGGATTACAGGTGTATACCACCATGCCTACTTCATTTATGTGGTACCTGGGATGGAACTTTTGTATATGATGGGCAAGCCTCCACCCACTGGGCCACATCCCCAGACCATAAGTCCATTTTTAAAAACTGACCGTCAAGTCTAAGGTTCTTGGTGTTGGTCAGACCTAAACAATTTCCCACTCTGTGAACACTCTTCTTCACATGTCTGCAGACCAGGCGCTGACCCAGCGCTCCTGAGCACAGTCCCTGGTACTGCCCTGGGCCCAAAGCTTGCCAGAGCACAGCTAACTCTGGCTTGGCAAAACAGAAACTTACAGGAAGATGTCCCAGTGTACACATGGAAAACACCACCATCTGTCAGCCTCCCAGGGCCATGTGCCCACAGCATGACAGCAAGCCACAAATACACTCTATGACCCCGTGTGGGAAGGCAGTGCCAGCTGGGCATTAAGACAAAGTGACATGGTCACATAGTGGACAGTAGACCTCTGTGACACCAGCGTGTGAGATGTCTGCACCTCCCACTCAGGTCTGGGATTCCCAACTGTCCATGGGAGGGAGGATGTCTGACATTAACAAAGGCCTCTGGGACCACCGACAGATGGTGGCCAGGGACATGAGACTGGATGGGAACCTTCAGAGACACAGGTGTTGTGACACCCTGTCAGTGTCGGGCTTGGAATGGCTCCAAGGAAGCAATGCCCAGCCACCCTCGCCTCGACTAGCTCTGCTACTGGCTGGGGTTGCACCAAGGGGCTGTCACCCCTCTCCCAGCTCAGGCCTGCTGCAGGGACTAGAGATGAGACCCAGAAAAATCCTACAAGCAGAATTCAATCCTCCAGTTGCAGACATGCAGGTAGTTGTCCTGACTACACTGGCATGCCTGGGTGATGTGGAGTTATGGGAAGAGCCCAGAGTAGGCAGACCATGGGGAGAGAAGCCAGAAAGCCAACCCAAACCCCACTGGGAAGAAGGTACTAGATGGGATGGCTGGCGGTAGTACCCACAAAAGACACAGAGCTGACCATAGGTCTGTCACCAGAAGGTTCCAACTGTGCCTTGGAGTATGGCCTGGACAGGGGCTCATTTAGGGTCCCAGGGTCAGAGAGGGACTGTGCCCTGGCTCACAGCTGTGCCATAGTGACCAACTCCCCACTGGAAACCAAGAGAACAGGGGATACAGGGTCCTCCCCATTTCCAGGGCTCACAGCTATGCCATAGTGACCAACTCTCCACTGGAAACCAAGAGAACAGGGGATACAGGGTCCTCCCCATTTCCAGGGCCCATGAGACCTGGCAGAAAACAAGCCCAAGGGAGCCA
The DNA here is from genome assembly GCF_000622305.1 of Nannospalax galili. Classification (NCBI taxonomy): domain Eukaryota; kingdom Metazoa; phylum Chordata; class Mammalia; order Rodentia; family Spalacidae; genus Nannospalax; species Nannospalax galili. The sequence continues at coordinate 428,210 of NW_008354274.1, read as the reverse complement.
GGAACTTTTTGGGGGCTTCTCTGCACAGTCTAAGAAGGCAAGAAAGAAGAGTCCAGGGCAGGCCCAGCAGAGGATCACATTCCACATGCCACAGTGATGTGACACAAGTGGGCAAGATAGCCATACATGAACTTGGTCAGGTACTCTTGAGTCCAGGAGGAAAGTAGAGGACTGGGGATGTCTCTGTGGCAGGAACATGGAGGGGTAGACAAGTACACTTCCCTGCCTACCACCCAGGAAGGCCCCAAACTCTCGGAGTTCACAAAGTCTCCCTCACTACGGCTGGTCCCAAACTCTGAATTCAGACCCCAAATGAAGCCACTAATGAGGCCCAAATGGGGGAGAGACAAGCAGAGGAAAGCAATCCAACTCCAAGTCCATAAAGTGAAAAAAGAACAGGGTGTGGTAATGCACACCAGACATCCCAGCATGCAGGAGGCAGACAGATGCAAAATCAGAAGTTCAAGGTCATCTTCAGTTACACAGTGAGTTCAAGGCCAACACGGGCTAAAAGAGACCTTGTCTCAAATTAAATAAATAAATAAATTGCCAGGCATGGTGGCACAGGCCTTTAATTCCAGCACTCAGGAGGCAGAGACAGGTGGATCCCTGTGAGTTCAAGGCCAGCCTGGTCTACATAGTGAGTTCCAGGCCAGCTGGGGCTACAGGGAGACCCTGTCTCAAAAAGACAATAAATAAATAAATAAATAAATAAATAAATAAATAAATAAATAAATAAATAAATAAATAAATGGTTTTAAGATGGTTGTGGTAGTGCACGCCTTTAATTCCATCACTTGGGAGGCAGAAGCAAATAGATCTCTGAGTTCAGGGCAGCTTGGTCTACATAATGAGTTCCAGGGCCACATAGTGAGACCCTGACTGAAAGAAAGATTTTAAATTAAAACAACAAACACCAAGATGTGATAAACTCCTGATTTTGGTTTTTCTGATGCACTAATTGTGGCCAGGCCTGGAAGAGGCTCTTAGAGTCAGGGATGGGAGTGGGGGGTACTGCTGGTTGCTGAGAGCAACATCGCCACCTGCTGGAGCCTGTCAGCTGAGCATCCTGCATACTGGGGCTGCTGAAGGGCTCAGATGCCAAAGGTTAAGGCAGTCTACCATGATGGAATGGGGAACCCCTGGCCGGACTGGCAAAGGTCAGATGCTGACTGCAAGGCTGGTAGAGCCCAGAACACACCAGGAAAACTTGCTGGGGTATGCAGAGCTACAGCAGACACGTCTGCAGAACAGCCTCTTTGTGGTGTTCTGCTAGAGTTCTGCTAGACTACAGGGAGCCACAGACATGAAGGGAGGATGAGCCAGGGGCAGGGACTAGAAGTGAGAGGAACAGACCCCACAAAAGACCAGTGACAGCTGGTGACAAGGCAGGTTAGCGAACTCATTGGATCGAGACCATTCTGCCGAAGGACCCCACCCTTGTGAGTCCCACTTCAATCAGCTGCTTCCTAGAAAGCACGGGCAAGACTGAACTCCCAACCAGGCATGGCACCTCATGCCTGGAATTCCAGTACTCAAGAGCTGAAGCAGAGGACACACACACTCTGGTGCTGGAGATATAGCTTAGTTGTATGTGTGTTTGCTTAGCATGCACAAGGCCCTAGGTTCCACTCCCAGCACCATATAAAGCCAGGCATGCCTATAATCCTAACATTAGGGAAGTGAAGGCAGGAGGACAGGTTCAAGGTCATCCTTGGCTACACAGTAAGTTTGAGGCCAGCATGGGCTTAATACATAAGACTCTGTCTCAAAAAAAATACCACCCCCACCAAAAAA
>NW_008354274.1:419513-426363 GCF_000622305.1 Nannospalax galili | reverse complement strand
GGGGGGAGGGAGAGAGAGGGAAAGAGAGAGAGAGAGAGAGAGAGAGAGGCTAGGAGTAGTCTGAAGGGATTATCACAGATGCAGAGACATGAACTCCCAACTTGCGATCCTCCTGCCTCTACTTCCCTGGTGCTGAGATTAAAGGTATGTACCACCAAGCCCAGGGTTTTAAGTGGCCCTGAGAACGAAGCCAGGGCTTCATGCATGCTAGGTAAGTACTCCACTAACTGAGCTATTAATACATTCCCAGTCCTGTCACAATTTTTCCAAAGACCTGCAGACCTGTAAAGAGAACAGGCCAGAACTAGGTGAGCTGACAAGTGCTTTCTAAGATATTTCACTGTGTGAGAAAGCAAAGCACAGTGGTGCAAGCCTGTCATCCCAGCATGCAGGAGGTCCAGACAGGACCTACATAACAAGATCCTGACTCAAACAAAAGGAAAAAATAAAGGCAAAATGTCATCAAAAAGGATACTCAGGGTGCTGGAGAAATAGCTCAGTGGTTAGGAGCACTGGCTGCTCCTGCAGAGGACCCAGGTTCAATTCCCAGCATCTACATGGCAGCTAACAACTGGCTGTAAGTCCAGTTCCAGGGAATCCAACACCCTCTTCTGACTTCCATAGGCATTGCACAATGTAAGTACACTTATATACATGTAGGTAATACACTCAGACACATAAAAATTATATATATGGTTTTTTTTTTGTTTTTTTTTTTGTCTTTTTGAGACAGGGTCTCCCTATAGCCCCAGCTGTCCTGGAACTCACTATGTGGACCAGGCTGGCCTTGAACTCACAGAGATCTGCCTGCCTCAGCCTCCTGAGTGCTGGGATTAAAGGCGTGCGCCACCACACCTGGCCCAATAAATATTTTTTTTAAAAAGGACATTCAGGGGCTAGAAAGCTGGCTCAGCAGTTAAGAGCTGCTCTTGCAGAGTACTGAGGTTTGGTTCCCAACACTCATATAGCAGCTAGCAACCATCAGCAACTCCATTTCCAAGGGATCTGATGCCCTCTTCTGGCCTCTGTGCACATTGCATGCACACGGTACACTTAAGCAAAGCACTCATAGACATAAAATAAAAAATATGTCAAAAAAGTTTAAATAAGTAACTAAAAATAAATCTTAAAGATATGGAGCTTTGGAAGGTCAGCAGGGTGGAGACCTCACAATCAGATAAGGTAGGATCAAGAAGACAGTCCCTTAGGGGGCCCTCTTCAACAACTTGAATTTAAGACTTCCAGCCTCCATAACTGAGAAATTAAGTACCCACTGTTTAACTCCCAAGTCTAGGACAATGTTGTTAGGGTAGCCCAAGCCAACTACAGCCAGTATCCATTTGTGGGTGCTAAAATTTAAGAACAGAGGATGAGAAACAGCGTTTGCAGACTTTGTTTTGTTTTTTTTTTTTTTTTTTTTGAGAACATCTATAAAGCCCAGGCTACACCCCCAGCCTGCTGAGTGCTGGGATCACAGGAACATACCACCATGTCCAGCTTTATCATTCATCCTTGAAATGAAGGGGGCTGAGCCACCTCTATAGCTGAGGCTGGCCTTGAACTTTCCCTGGAATCTTCCTGCCTCAGCCTCCAAGTAACTGGGATTATAGGTCTGGCCCATCTAGACAACTGACCACATGGCTCAGACCCTCTACGGAAACTAGTCCACTGCACAAGGAGGCTAGACCCCCTGTTCACTCTGCTGTGTGTCACCTGGAGCTCCATCTGCCCAAATTCTATTGAGAGTTTATGACACTGGTGCTGTTGGAGGCTCCCCTGGCCACCATGAGACTAAGCCACACACTCACCTACGGAGGAGCGACTGCTGCAGGCTCTTGCAGGTGGTGAGGGACTCTCCAGTGAACATGTGACACACGACAACATGCAGGCAGCGGGCCATGAAAGCTAGCACAGCATCAGGCTGCAGGGTGCCGCTGCGTGAGACCAGACACAGGCGCTGCAGAGATGAGCACTGGCCCAGAGCCTGGAAGAACTGTGCGTTGGCACTGAAGTAGGGTTGCTCCAGCCTGAGGGAGAAAAGGTGCATGAGTCCCTGCAGCTGAGTGGGCACCCAGCCCCAGGCCATAGAACACCAGGCAGCAAGGACTGGGGCACAGGTGGAGATCCGGGTGTAGCCAGCCACCATCTACAAACCCTCCCATCAGTCTTCCTGTCAGCATTCCACCCTGCCCATTGTTGTAGTGGCTGGGGTTACAGCCCTGCCCTGGGGACCCAGTGTGATGGCAGAGGCAGTTAAGTAAACAAAGGCAGGAAAAAGCTGGGATCCAGAGGGCTGGGGCCTGTCGGGGAGGGGCAAAGGAAGGGAAGTCTGTTAGGACTACTTTGAGGCCAGCGCCTTATGACCAGCCCCAGGCACAAGTTTCACCCACACAGCTCCATGGGAGGATGACTGTCAATCTCAGACACAGGGAGCAGAGGGCAAGCCTCTCCAGGCTACAGAGGTGGCCATGAAACCTTCTTCCCCTTCACCAAGGACATGGGTCACCTTTGTCACTCAAAGAGCCTTAACAGTTAACAAGTGACATTCACATTGGAATCTTTTTTTTTTTTTTTTTTTGGTCTTTTTGAAACAGGGTCTCCCTGTAGCCCCAGCTGGCCTTGATGTAGACCAGGCTGGCCTTGAACTCATAGAGATCTGCCTGTCTCTACCTCCAGAGTACAGGGATTAAAGATGTGCACTATCATGCCTGGCTCTTGACTGGTTTTGGCTAATGGAGACATTCTCAATCTGTAGCCTGACTGGCCTTGAATTTCCAGTAATACTTCTGCCTTTGCTTCCCAGTATGGTATCAATGTGGGAGGCAGGAGGTTATACAGGGCTCCTGGTAACCTTGGTACCAACAGCTGTAGACACTTGGGGCTGCCTCTCCCCAATGCTACACCCACACTAGGGGTGGGATCTGGGTCTACGCAGCAGCTGCCACCTCCGCCACTAGGTGGCAATGTGGGCCTACACCACATGCCCAGGTTTCCCCAAGCCAACTGGGTTACAAAGTGACAACACATGCCCCATACAGGGCTCCTGGTAACCTTGGTACCAACAGCTGTAGACACTTGGGGCTCCCTCTCCCCAATGCTACACCCACACTAGGGGTGGGATCTGGGTCTACGCAGCAGCTGCCACCTCCGCCACTAGGTGGCAATGTGGGCCTACACCACATGCCCAGGTTTCCCCAAGCCAACTGGGTTACAAAGTGACAACACATGCCCCACATACTTCCATTTTTTTTTTTTTTTTTTAAAATTAGCCACTTCCAGATCCTTGTCCTGAAGGAAATGGCCTGTCACAGTGTTCCGACTGGTCTGAGTCCCCTGTTCACTCTCACTCCCTGAATAGTGAGGGCAGGGTGCAGAGAAACCAGGGCTGGTCGGCCACCAGGATGAATGGGAAACAGACCCAAGGCAGGTATCTGCTGGCACCTAAGGGTAAGCAGGAGGCAAGGAAATGGGATTCATTGCAACTGGCCTCATCCTAACTCTCCCTTCTCAGCTGGCCTCAACCTTCCAGCAGGCAAGGATCTGGCCTCCAAATCCCACTGCGGGAGGTGTGTGTGACTGTACCCCTTCCCTCTGGCTCAAGGGGCTGATGCCCGGCTGACCCAGGAAAGGTGGAGGAGCACCAGAGCTGGCAGATGCTCCTGGCTCTGTACCAGGACTGGCTGAAGTGGCTCTCTTCTCTCTTGCTTCCGCCCTGGCAGCCCAGGGTGACTCAGGGTCTGCCCTGACTACCCTGACCTGACTGCCCTGCCTCCAGCCATGGGAAAAGCCACACCCTCTTCTGCCCGACACGTGATCCTTTCGTCATGGGGGTGTGCCCCAAGCCCACAGCCAGAACAACCTGTCCCCATAGCACCTCCACCCACAGGGAGCAGGACTGGCACACACTCAGACTCATGGCCGGCTGTGTTGGCAGCAGCCCAGGGAGTGAGCCTGGGAATCCTAGGGCTACCATCTCAGAACATTCCACCATGAAGTGCAGGATCCCCTGCAGCCTCCACAGCCCCAGAAAGCAGCCAGGGGAGCGAGCATAGCCTGCAGAGCCCACAGCCAGCTGGTGCCACCTGCTACAGCTTTCCTGGGCTTGATGTCTCAGAAGCAGCAATCCAGAGGAATGAGGCCATTTGGCTGCATTCAGGAAGCCCATGTTTGTTAGGAACAGGCAGTTCCCTGCTCAGAGCAGACTTTCGGCACAGTCTGGAGCCTGGGAACAAAGATGCCACTATGAAGCACTACCACCAAACTCTTGGGAAGGCCTACAGACCCACTTAGCCTATCCTGGCAAACCGTTTATGACACACAGGGTCCTCCAGTGGAACGGATGCTCATACAGAAACAAAAGCTGGATATGTAGCCTGGGTGGGTCCAAACTTTCCATGTAGCCAAGGATGACCTTGAATTTCTGGGGTTTTTTGTTTTTTTTCTGTTTTGAGACAGATCCTCCCTGTAGTCCCAGCTGGCCTAAAACTCATTATGTAGACCAGGCCTGCCTCTGCCTCCCAATCACAGGTTTGGCAGGTGTGTGCCACCATGCCCAGTTTATGTGATACTGAAGCTGGAACCCTGGGCTTTTTGTATACTAGGCAAGTCTCTACCAACTGAGCCGCACCTCCAGCCTGTATTCTGTGATCCAACTGCAGTTCCGCCCACACATGACACACACTGAACACGCATGCTTTAGGAAAAGCCAGAGTTGTGACAAGATGGACACAGTAAGACAAGAGACTCCAGGCAGAGGAAGCAGTAAGAAAGTGCAGCACTTGGGGCTGGAGAGATGGCTCAGCAGTTAAGAACACTGATTGCTCTTGCAGAAGACCCGGGGTTTGAATCCCAGCACCCACATGGCAGCTAACAACTGTCTGTAACTCCAGTCCCAGGGGATCCGACAGCCTCTTCTGACCTCCGTGGGCTTTGCACAACACGGGTGCACTTACTTCCATGCAGGCAATACACACATGCACATAAAATAAAAATCATAAAATTTAAAAAAAAAAAAAAAGTGCAGCACTCAGAGGCTACAGGGAGGGACAGCCAAGGAGGAAGGTGCTCAACTGAATGACTGTGAAATCTTGTTCCCAGAGATGGACCAGGCTGTATCTGAGGATCAAGCCAGAGCCCCAGGGCAGGTGACCAGACAGGACAGAAAATACAAAGGCTATAAGCAAAGTCCCAACATCAGCAGGGACCCAGACAGCCTCAGCATGGCTGTGCTCCAAGGAGGACAGGAAGCTGAGCACACATCCTCATCAAGCAGCTCTGGAAGGTTCTGCCATGAGCAGCACTAGACCTGCTGACTTCCGCTCGGATGTAGCTCATTTCCTGTCATACTGAAGCCAGGAGGTCCAAGAGACATGCCTGTCCTCTCTCCTTCCCTCCCTTGAATGTGGCTGGTAGCCAAGGTCAAGCTGGGGCTGATGGTGACTCTGCTCTGAGCTTCCTGCTCCAGCCATTCCAAGGGGATGTCACGGGAAAAAGCTCAGCTCAGTGCCTTGCCTTCAGCACAGGCTCCAAAAAAGCACTATCTTGGCAAAAGTAACATCCATGCACCAGCCCCTTTAGGCTGAGCCATGACTTTGTAGTTCTAACATTACCTGTAACCCACAAGTAGCTAGGGATTCAAAGAGGAACAATTTACTTAGGCACTGCCCCTCCTGCCCAGCCTGAGACCCTCCCAGGGTCAGGGGCTTCACAACACTGTGTGTACTGTATAACCCAGTTCAAGATCATCCTCAGCTGCATAGCAAGTTTGAGGCTAACCTAGGATACAAGAGATCCTATCTGAGCTCTTTGAGTTCAAGGCCAGCATGGTCTACATAGTGAGTTCCAAGCCAGCCCCACTACAGGAAGACCCTGTCTCAAAAAGATGAAAAAAGAAAAAAGAAAGGAATGCTTAGGATGGTGGGGTACACCTGTAAATCTCAGCTACTGTGTAGGCTGAGGTAGGAAGATCACAAGTTCAAGGCCAGCCTGGGCAACTTGTCTTAAAAAGTAAAAAAGACAGCCAGACATGGTGGCGCACCTTTAATCCCAGCACTCAGGGAAGCAGAGGCAGGCAGATCATTGTGAGTTCAAAGTCAGCCTGGTCTACATAGTGAGTTCAGGTCAGCTGGGACTACAGGGAGACCCTGTCTCAAAAAGACAAAAAAAAAAAGTAAAAAAAACAGTTGAGGTGTAGCTCAGTGGTAGAGTCTGTGCCTGGAATATATAAGGCCCAGGATATAAGGCCTGGAATATATAATTCCCATCTCTGGGAAAAAAAAAAAAAAAGCTAGTTATAATGGTGTGTGCCAGTAATCCCTGCTGAGGTAGGGAAGATCATGAGTTGGAGGCCATCTTGGTCTACAGAGACCTTCCTCAAATGCTGATAGAGCACCTGCCTAGAATACCCCTATGAGGGGCTGGGGTGTGGCTCAGTGGTTAAGAGCACTGGATGATCTTGCTGAGGACCTGAGTCTGGTTCCTAGCACCCACATGGGGGTTAACAATTGTCTATAACTCCAGTTCCAGGGGATCTGATGCCTTTTTCTGGCCTCCTTTTTGGGCATTGCATGACATGGATGCACTCATATCCATGCAGGCAAAACACTCATACATATAAAATAAAAAGAAAAGAATTTTCTTGGTAATGTTTAAAGTATAGGCTGAGCCAGGTGTGGTGGTACACACCTTTAATCCCAGCACTCAGTAAGCAGAGGTAGGTGGATCTCTGTGAGTTTGAGGCCAGCCTGGTACACACATCAAGTTCCATGTCAGCCAGGGCTATACAGCGATAACTCTAAGCAGTGTGGCAGGGCATAGTGGCACATACCTTTAATCCCAGCACTGTGGGGAG
>NW_008354274.1:415536-419419 GCF_000622305.1 Nannospalax galili | reverse complement strand
TATAGTGAATTCCAGGCCAGCTGGGGCTATAGGGAGACCTTGTCTCAAAAAGACAAATAAATTAGATAAATAAAACAAAAAAGGTTTAAAGTTTGTTTTTTTATTTTTTTGTCTTTTTTGAGACAGGGTCTCCTTGAAGCCCCAGCTGTCCTGAAACTCACTATGTAGACCAGGCTGGCCTCAAACTCAGAGATCCGCCTGCCTCTGCCTCCCAAGTGCTGGGACTAAAGGCATGCGCCACCACGCCCGGCAATTTTTTTTTTTTTTTTTTTTAAATAAAAAAGGTAGAGGGGCTGGAGAGATGGCTCAGGGTGGAGCACACTGACTGCTCTTGCAGAGGACCCAGGTTCGATTCCCAGCACTCATTTGGCGGCTACGAACTGTCCTTAACTCCAATTCCAGGGGAATCTGAAGCCCTTTTCTGACCTCTGTGGCATTGCACGACACGAGTGCACTCACATACATGCAGGTAATACACTCATACACATAAAAAAATTAATAAAATATTTTTTTAAAAAAGTAGAGTGATTGAGGAAGACATCTCTGGCCTCTATGTGTGTACATGGATGTATGCACCTGCACACATGCATGCACACAGGAACACATGCGCGCATACGCGCACATGAACAGTCACAACTGAGTTAGAAATCCCTGGGTTCAAATCCTGACTCCCCCCTCTGCAGTTAAGCTGTATAATCATCATACGCACCTCACAAGTCAGGCAAGATGGCGAATGAGAGGTAGGCATGGCAGCACATACCTGGAATCCCAGAAATCAGGAAGCAGAGGCAGGAAGATCAGGAGTTCAGGGACAGCCTCAGTTACATAGCAAGTTCAAGGCAAGCCTGGACTATGTGACACCAGGTCTGAAAAAAAAAAAGGGCCAGGGATGCAGGTCAGATGATAGAGTGCCTAGCACTCAGGAAATCCTGGGTTCCAGTTTCAGCACTTCATAAACCAGATGTGGTGGGGCATGATTGTAATCTCAATACTAGGGAGGTGGAGGCAGAAGGATCAGAAATTCAAGGTCACCCTCAACTACACAGTAAGTTTAAGGATAGCCTGGGCTACATGAGACCCTGCCTGGAAAAAAAAAAAAGATTGTGAATAAAGTACTGTATGGAGCAAAGGGACTCAAGTAAGTGTGAGATGACAGGATGCTAAGCTCAAGGACCAGCTTCTCGCACACCAGGGCTCTGCATAACTGCTGTCCCTAGTCTCCCAAAGCCGCCCACTGCAGACACTACCCCCATTCCTATCTCTGATCCTCAGGATAGGCCTGTATCAGTCTCTGATCTCCAACCTGGCAGGTCAACTGCAGATCTGCAAACTCAGAGGACCCTGGTACCCTTCACCTGCCATCCTCCCTCCCTCACCTACCTTCCACCCTCCTTCACTTGCTGTCCTCCACCCCTCACCTGATATCCTTCAGCCTCTTGCAATGCCTCAGCATGTCGGCTAGGGCAGGCATGTATACCACTTTACCCATCATGCCCAGGTTGGCCAGTGACAGGGACTGTAACTGCTGGCACTGCAGGCCGATGCTCAGCAGCCCAGAACCAGTCAGCACGCCAGGCAGCTGGGCCAGTGTCAGGTGGCGCAGGAAGGCCAGCTGGCCAATGGCTGCCACCTCCGAGTCTCCAACGTTCTGGGCCCGGCTGCAGGGTGGGAGGGAGTTGCGGATGGCTGGCTCGTTTCGGGGCATGGCTGAGGAGAAGTTGGAGCCGATGAGCTCCAGGCGCTCTAGAAAGGGGAGCTTCTTCAGCAGAGACCAGAATACAGAGGAGGGCTGGGGGACCGGCTGGCCCAGGAAGGGGCTGGGACAGGTCTGCACCCCAATGCGCACCTTCTTGCCAAAGCCACGGGGCACAGCATGCATAGCTGGTGGGGCAGGTGCTCGGTCAGGTCTCGGTGCCGAGTCTGCCACAGAGCAGACAGGCAGGGAGAGGGAGCGCAGGTGGCAAAGGCGGGCCAGGAGCTGGCAGAGGTGGCGGCCCAAGCCCTCAGAGCTGTGGTGGTGAGCAGCTGACAGGTTGAGATGGCACAGGTTGGAGCAGGATGCCACCAGTGTCTCAAGGATGCTGCTGTCAATCTCATCTTCAGCCTTTCGAAGCAGCGAGTCCGGGGATAGGCAGTGCACGCAGCCGCTGAGGTTGAGGCTGGCCAGGCTGCGAAGTTCCTTCCCTCCATTGATGACCCTCTGGATGAGGTGACCACCGGACAGCGAGCAGCGGCTGAAGCTGAGGTAGAAGGGATTGTTGAACTTCATGTGCTGCAGGAGGGTGGAGCCATTCAGCCAGGACTTGGGCAGTTGCAGTGCATCCAGGGCCACATTGCGGGCCATGGAATCTAGCAAGTTCTTGGTGGCCCCGCTCTCGGCAAAGCTGCCGGGGACAGAGATGAGGAAGGCGTGTAGGTTCTCAGGTGTTCGATCACTGAGCACAGCCAGGTAGAGCCGCACCACTTCCTGGTTGATGTAGCCAGGGGCCAGGCGCGCATAGAAGACACGCAAGTTCTGGTAGTGGGGCACATTGCTCTGGCCCACCATGAGCTGGCCCGAAAGGACAGCGCCCTCCCGTGTGCGGTCCAGGATCTCGAAATACAGCAACAGTTTCTGCAGACTGGCACAGCAGGGCACCACGCCATAGGAAGGTGTGAACAGGGTCTGCTTAAGTTCCTGTACACGGCTCAGCGTGGCTTTGCACTCACTGCTCAGCTGGCTGGCATCAAAGCCCGGGCTTACATCAATGGCCAGTGAGCGCAGGTGCTGCAGGGCCGAGAGCACCTTGGAGAGGCGCAGGGAGGTAAGGTGGCAGCCGGACAGGTTCACCTTAACCAGGCTGCGGCATCGGGCCACGTGTTCAACAGTGGAGCCTGACAGCCAATAGCAGCCAGCCATGCTCAAATGCTGGATCTCCCGGCCGATCTCCTTCACCAGCTGCTTCACCTTGTCCTCACTGGCCTGCAGGACAGAAAAGGGATGGGAAAGGAACAGGAGCTGAAAACAGAGCTGCCAGGGTTTCCCCTCCCACACACCTGCCACAGCCAAGAGTCAAGAGACTGCCCCAGCTCCAGGGAAGAGAAATCGAGAAAAAAAGTTTGCTAGGCAGGCTGATGGCACACAGCTCTCATCCCAGCTAATGGGAGATTAAGGCAAGAGGACAGCAAGTTCAACATCTGCCTGGGCTACAGACTTCCAGCTTAGCCTGGGGTACATAACAGGACTCTTGTCTCAGAAAAGTGGCTTGCTAAGAGCTGTAATTGGGGCTAGAAGGATGGCGCAGTGTTTAAAAGCACTTGCTCTTGTAGAGGACCAGAGTTTAGTTCCCAGCACCCACATTGGGCAACTCACAACTGCCTATTAACTCCAACTCCAGGGAGTCCCATGCCTCTGGCCTTCTTGGGTCCCTGCACTTGAATATGGGTGTGTACATGGGCACACACACAATTAAAAGTAACAACGTTAGCTAGGCGTGGTGGCACATGCCTTTAATCTCAGCACTCTGGAGGCAGAGGCAAGTAGATCTCTGTGAGTTTGAGGCCAGCCTGGTCTACATAGCGAGTTCCAGGTCAGCTGGGGCTACAGGGAAAAAGTGGGCTAGAGAGATGGCTCAGTGGTTAAGAGCACTGATTGCTCTTGCAGAAGACCTGGGTTCAATTCCCAGCACCCACATGGTGGGTCCAAACCATCCCTAACTCCAGTTCCAAGGGAATCTGAAGCCCTTTTCTGACCACTGCAGCAATGAGGCGACACGGGTGTGCTCACATACATGCAGGCAATATACTCATACACATAAAATAAAAATAATATTTTTTAAAAAGTATATAAACAAAAACAAACAAACAAAAAGCATTGCTACTTTTTGTCTCTTTGAGACAGAGC
>NW_008354274.1:401234-415439 GCF_000622305.1 Nannospalax galili | reverse complement strand
TTCTTGTCTTTTTGAGACAGGGTCTCCTTGTAGCCCCAGCTGTCCTGGAACTCACTATGAAGACCAGGCTGGCCTCAAACTCACAAAGATCCACCTGCCTCTGCCTCCCAAGTGCTGGGATTAAAGGTGTGTGCCACCACACCCAGCCTATTTTTATTTTATGTGTATGAATGTATTGCCTATATGTATGTAAGTGCATCCATGTCATGCAATGCCCACAGAGGTCAGAAGAGGGTATCAGATTCCTCTGAAACTGGAGCTAATGACAGTTATTAGCCACCATGTGGGTACTGGGAATCAAACCTGGATCCTCTGCAAGAACAGTCAGTCAGTCATTAACTGCTGAGTCATTTCTCCAACTCCAGTAGCTGGCCTTGAACTCAGAGATCTGCCTGCTTCTGGAGTGCTGGGATTAAAGGCAAGGGCTACCACACCCAGCTTCCATTGTGTTTTGAAATAAACTATGGTATAGCTCAGGCTGGCTTTGAACTCAGTATTAGCTGAGGATGGCCTTAAATGCCTGATCCTCCTGCCTCTGCCTCCTGAGTGCCAGGAGGAGAGGCATATATCACCTTGCTGGGTCCTTTTATTTATACATTTGTTTTTACTTTTTTATCCTTGGTTTTTTGAGACAGGGTCTCATGTGCTCAGGTTGGCTTCAAAACTCAGTATGTAGCTAAAGCTGACTCTGAACTCTGGATCCTCCTGCCTCCACCTCCTGAGTTCTGACATACATAGGTGTGCACCACCACTGTCAGCGGAACTTGATATTAGTCTGAGCTGGCCCTGATCTTCCTGCTTCTGCCTCCTAAATTCTGGGATTATAGGCCTATGCCAAGAGGCATGCTTGTCTGCCTTTTTTGAGACAAGGCCTCACTAAACTGGCCTGAGTTTGCAGTCCTCCTGCCTCAGCCTCCTGAGTGCTGGGACCGTGGACCATGCTACCATGGCAGGCTCATGCCTCAAGTAGATCAATTTTTAGCACTCACACAGCAGAGAAGTCATCTGTGCCCCCCACCCTGCCACCAGAAAGCATCTGCATCACTGGACAAGGACACCTGTCCTATGGCACAGCAACTCCATACTTGACTGCCTAAGGAGAAGCAGCTTCCCCTTCCCTCCCAACTCCTGATCCATATCATCTCACCTGGTAATCTTTCTGCAGCAGCACAGTGTGTACCAGGCTCTTGTCTAGGCACAGAGCTGCCAGCTTCCGGCAGGTACGCCGCACATTCAGAACCAGGTCTGTGCTGGGCACATGGCTCAGGATGTGCAAGAGGATTTCATCTGAGAAGCCCAGCAGGTGGGTGTCGCCTGCTGCCTCAGTTGCTATGGGGGCAGCATCTTCATCGTTGGACACATCCTGAAAGTGAGTGAGGTGGGGGAGATATGGCTGTCAGTAAAGCGCTTGTGCAGCAAGCATGAGGACCTGAGCTGAGATCCCTAGCACCAACATAAAAAGTAGTGTAAGAAAGCAAGTGCCCAAAATCCCAGTGCTGGGGTAGTGGGGGGACCAGGCAGGGAGAGAAGCAAAGAGAAGCCACACTTCTTTACTAACTACTCTTCACTGTACATCACACCTCAAAATTTCCAGAACCCCCACTTAGAACTGCAAACCAAGAGACTAGATGTCAAAGACAACCATGAACAGCCTCTTCCAGTCAGCTCCAAATGTTTTGGCTATTCTTTGGTCTTTTTAATTAAAAATTTTTTAAATTTATTTAGGAGTGCCCTGCTTGCATATATGTAATCGCACCTATGTGTGCAATGCCCAAGGAGATCAGAAGAGGGCGACGGAGTCCCTGGAACTGGAGCTGCTGACAGTGGTGAGCTGCCATGCGGGTACTGGAAAACATACTTGGGTCCTCTTTAAAAGCAGCCAGTGCTCTTTACTGGTAAGCCATCTCTCCAGCCCCTTTATTTAGTTTTTGATTATTATAAATAAACTTAACAATCCAGGCAGACCTAAGAGGGGAATAATGAAAACGTGGAGCTCAAAGAAGTGCAATGAGAACAGAAATTACAGGATACTGCAGGCAGATGCAGAGGGGGCAGGGCACTTTCCTGAGCAATGGAAGGAAGGGTCTGGTGATAAATATTCACATAGGAGACTGGAGAGATGGCCCAGTTGTTAACAACTGCTTTTCCAGAGGACCCAGGTTCAGTTCCCAGCATCAACATGACAGCTAACAACAATCAGTAACTCCAATTCCAGGGGATCTGATTCCTCCTTCTGACTCTGAGGTCACTGCATGACCTTCTTCCTTTTTTTTCTTTTTTTGTTTCATCTTTTGTTTCTTAGGGTTTTTTTTTGTTGTTGTTGTTTTTTGGTGTTTTTGAGACAGGGTCTCCCTGTAGTCCCAGCTGACCTGGAACTCACTATGTAGACCAGGCTGGCCTTAAACTCACAGAGATCTGCCTGCCTCTGCCTCCCAAGTGCTGGGATTAAAGGCATGCGCCACCATGCCTGGCTTCTTTGGTCTTTTTTTGAGACAAGGTCTCCCTGTAGCCCAGCTGGCCTAGAACTTGCTATGTAGATCAGGTTGGCCTTTAATTTACAAAGACCTGCCTGCCTCTGCATGGATTAAAAGTGTGTACCACCACACCTGGCTTCTTTTTGATACAGTCTCAAGTAGCCTAAGCTGACTAAAACTATGTATCTGAGAATGACTTTGAACTCCTGATTCTCCAGTCTCTACCTCCTGACTGCTGGGATCACAGGCAGGCACTACCATGCCTGGTCTATGTGGTACAGACGATGGAACTCAGGGCTCCATACATGCTAGAAAAGCACTCTGAGTGCTGGGACTAAAGATGTATGCCACCATGGCTGGCCACAACCTCTCCCTTCTTCCACTTTGCTTTCTAGACACAACCTTATGGGCAGAAGCAAAAATTTTAAAGACAATGAGTAAATTCCACAGGTACACTACTACACTGAAATTTTCCCTCTTCTTTTTTTACTTTTTACATTTATTTATCTTGTGTACCAGAGAGAGAGAGACAGACACACAGACAGAGAGAGAGAGACAGAGAGAGAGAGATAGTGTTTGTGCATGCATGCCACAGCATGTATGGAGGTCAGAGGGCAGCTTGTAAGAGTCAGTCCTCTCCTTTCATTATGTGGGCCTCAGGAATAAAACTAAGGCTGTCAGGGGTTGGTGAGATGGTTCAGTGTTTAAGAGCACTTGCTGCTCTTGCAGAGGACCTGAGTTCAGTTCCTAGCATGCCTGTTGGATGGCTCACAACCACTTGTAACTCCAGTTCCAGGATATGCAATGTCCTTTCCTGGTCTCTGCAAGAAACTGTATCCACCCACAAAGAGCCACACACAGACAAACACATAATTTAAAAGAAAAATAAATCTTTAAAAAAAAAAAAAAAAGCCTCGGGGGCTGGAGAAATGGCTCAGTGGTTAAGAGCACTGCCTGCTCTTGCAGAGGTCCAAGGTTCAAGTCCCAGCACCCACATGGTGGCTAACAATCATCCATAACTCCAGTTCCAGGGGATCTGATTCCTCCTTCTGACTCTGAGGTCACTGCATGACACAGGGGCACTTACACACATGCAGGTACTCGTACACATAAAATAAAAATAATAATAAAACCCAATGGGGACGATTGAGAATCAATTCCCAAAAGTTGTCCTCTGACCTTTACACACATGCTATGGCATGTACAAGCTGCACTCACATACACACTAGGAAAGAACAGATATAAACCGAAATAGACAAACCAGTGAGCAGGATGCAGGAGAGGGAGTGCAGATTCCTGCTACCTTACACCTATTACAGGACTCAGTGGGATTTTCCATCCCACCGAGATCCTAGAGCTTTGGGGTGAAGAAACTGCAAGTAAAGTCCTAAGCCCCATCACCCTCCCCCACACAGGAAGCATGCAAGAGAGAAGTGGACTGGACTTAAGTTAACATAAAGTGGGGGGAGGGGGGGGTCTCAGTTGGTAGACAGCTCGCTTGGCAAGCACGAAGTCCCGGGGCTTCATTCCCAGCACTGCACACAATCAGGTGTGGTGGTGCACGCCTGTCATGTTAGCATTGGGGACGTTAAAACAGGAGGACTGCTTTAAGTTCAAGACCAGCTGTATACTGAATCCCAGACCAGCCTGGCTTCAGAGTCCAAAAAAACAAGAAAACAGGAGTGGAAAGGGCAACGTCCCAGAGCTACGAGGGCCGAACCAAGGCACAGAGAAATGGGGAAAGGGGCTTGGAAACGCAGGAGGCTACGTGAAGGGGTCCACTCTGACCATCGGGGCCATGGGATTGGGAACAGGATGGAAACAGGAGGACGGGGGCCTGGGAGAAGGGTGGTATGGGGACAAGAATGGGCCCCGGATCCAGGCCAGCCATGGTCGGGAGGGAAGGACCGAGGGGACCCCAGCTGCAGGGATAGGAGTAGCGCTGAGAGAGGCGCGGGCCGTACCTCTCCGGAGCTTGCCATGTTGCTGGCAGGCCACGTCGCGGCCGCCACAGCCCCGCAGTCTCCCCGTCTCCCAGCTTAGGGATGCTCGAAGCCGGCGCGTCCACAGCTCCACAGAAGACCCCGGCAAGGGGCGGGGCTGAAACTCACTTCCGGCGCCTGCCTAACGTACTTCCGCTATCCCGCAGGAGGGCTCAGTGTGGTCGCCACGTTGGGTGTGATGTCGCCATATTGAATGTGGCGGCGCCATCAGTAAGTCCTAGGGTTACAGGCGCTCTGGGAGTCATAGTGACTCGGCCTCACCTGTGAGCTACCCTGAGCTCCTCCTGCTGTCAGCTATGCATGCTCCTACCTCCAGGCCTTTGCATTCGCTCTTCACTCCTTACACTGGGTTCACAAGCTACCTGTCAAACCACCCTGCATAATTCAGTGTTAGCTGTTCCCCTCCCACCTTCAGGTGCACACCTGAATTTGCCCCTCATTTTGTGTTATAGCTCTTATTTTTATTTTATGCATGAGTGTTTGCCTGCATATATGTAAGTGCACCATGTGCGTGCAGTACCTGTGGAGGGCTTTGGGCCTCCAGGAACTGGAGTTCCAAGCAGTTGTGAGCCACCTTCTGAGGGTTCTGGAAATCGAACCTTGGTCCTCTGCAAGTCTCGTGTTATATTTCTCAATACATCATCTGATCTGACACACTCTCTCTCTCTCTCTCTTTCTTTTTTTTTTTGGTCTTTTTGAGACAGGGTCTCCCTGTAGCCCCAGCTGGCCTGAACTCACTGTGTAGACCAGGCTGGCCTTGAACTTAAGAGATCCGCCTGCCTCTGCCTCCTAAGTGCTGGGACTAAAAGATGTGTACCACCACGCTATCTCTTTTTATTTTTTCTTTCTTTTCTTTCTTATTTTTAGAAGCAAGACCTCACTCTATAGATCAGGCTGGCCTAAAATTCAGAGACCCTCCTGCCTCTGCCTTCCAAGTGCTGATGGTAAAGGTGTGCTGGCCACTGGAGTGCTGGGACTAAAGGTGTGTGCCACCACACCCAGCCCTTTTTCTTTTCTTTTGACACTACTGACTGGGGAGTGAGCCTAAGTCCTCAAGCTGGCTACATGCTAAGTAAGCACTCTAGCAATGAGCTACAGTCCCAGCCAGTGTGTCTATTTTTTTTCCTTTCTTTTTAGTGGTGCCTTCAACTCCCATAACTAAGCAGAGACTCTACCTACAACTGTTGTTGGCATGTCATAACACTGAATATTTAGCGAATAAATGAATGCATGTGTGATGTGACTTTACCCTCACTATTTGCAGTTAAAAGTGGTTTATTAGGCCTGGTAAGATAGCTCAGTAGATAGAGGCCACCAAGACTGATGACTTTACCTGAATTCAATCCCTGGGACACCCATGGTGGAGAGAACTGCCCTCAGACCTCCACAAGTCTACCTACACACACACACACACACACACACACACCACAAATACACATAAATAAATAAATAAATAAATAAATAAATAAATAAATGTAATAAAATATTCTTTAAAGAAAATAATGGGCATGGTGGCTGGTGCATGCCTTTAATCCCAGCACTGGGGAAGTAGAGGCAGGCAGATCTCTGTGAGATCGAGGCTGGCCTACATAGTGAGTTCCAAACCAGCTGGGGCTACAGAGAGACCCTGTCTCCAAAAAAAGACAATAATAATAATAGAATACAAAACAGCTTCTAAAGAGTAAGGGAAGGGACAGATGAAAACCCAAGTGCTTTCAGTGCAGAGCAGATGTGCTGTCAGTTAACACAATAGTCAGTTCTGGTCACTAGAAGCACAGAAAGCTACCACACTAGTAAACAGGAATCCCAGTGTGAACTGTACCTCTGGGATGCTGCTGAGTAAGGAGGTTTGCAGATAGATGCATGGGTTGTAGCAAATGGATCCCCCAGCTTCTGCCATGGGGCAGTCAAGGGTGTGTGGGAACAGAGAGTACACAGAAACTCATGGCATGCCTCACATTGCTTAGAACCTAAAACTGCTCTAATGAATACTTTTTTTTTTTCAGTGCTTGGGATCAACCCAGGGACTTGTGCTGGACAAGTGCTCAGCACTGTGTTACATACCAAGTTAAAATTTTTGGCTAAATCTTTGTGTGTGGGAGTTGGTGATATGACTGAGTTCAATCCCAGGGACTTACATGATAGAGGCGAGAACTGATCTCCACAAGTTGTCTCTGACTTCCACATACGCACCTTGGTACATATGCCTACCATACACAAAATAAACAAGCAAATAAATAAATAAAGGGGGCTAGAGAGATGGCTCAGTGGTTAAGAGCACTGACTGCTCTTGCAGAGGACCTGGGTTCGATTCCCAGTACCCACATGGCCATGGCGGCTAAGAACTGTTCTTAACTCCAGTTCCAGCGAATCCGACACCCTCTTCTGACCTCCTCAGCATTGCATGATACAGGTGCACTTACTTTGCAGGCAATACACTCATACACATAAAAATAAAAATAAATTAAAAAAAGAGAAAACTTGTCATTAAAAAAAATAAAATAAAATGAAATGAAAGAAAGAAAGAAAGAAAGAAAGAAAGAAAGAAAGAAAGAAAGAAAGAAAGAAAGAAAGAAAGAAAGGCTAGCCTGGCTGAAATTTTCCAGATATTTTTGTCTCCACTTCCTATCCTGTTTGTAGGAGGGCTGGGACTACAGACCTACCTCACTGCACCTGGCTTTACATAGGATCTGGAGATCTGAAGTCAGGTTTTCATCTCCCCAGGCTCCTAGCTAATTTTAAATACATATATCCGAGGAGCCAGGTGTGGTGACACATGCCTGTAATCCCAGTTAGGGAAGCAGAGACAGGAGGATTTCTGTAGGGTCAAGGCCAGCCTGGTCTACATGGTGACTTCTAGGCCAGATGGCTACACTCTGAAACCCTATCTCAAGAAAACAAAGGGGCTGGAGAGATGGCTCAGCTGTTAAGAGCACTGGCTGCTCTTACAGAGGACACACTTCAGTTTCCAGCACCAACATGGCAGCTAACAACTAACTGTCCATAACTCCAGTTCCAGGGGATAAGATACCCTCTTTGGGCCTCCTCAGGGATTGCATGATATAGGTGCACTTACAGATATAGGTGCACTTACATACATGCAGGCAAAATGAGAGAGAGAGAGAGAGAGAGAGAGAGAGAGAGAGAGAGAGAGAGAGAGTTCAAGGTCATCTTTGGCTACATAGTGAGTTTGAGGCCTGCCTGAACTACATGAGGCCCTATACGTAATCACATTACATTGTATATATGTATGAAATTGTCCAAAGTTAAATTTAGCTGGGTGTGGTACTGTACACCGTTAATTCCAGCACTCAGGAGGTAAAGACAGAGGGATCTCTGGGGGTTCAAGGCCACCCTAATCTCCATAGAGTTCCAATCAGCCAAAAAGACACAGTAAGAACCTGTCTCAAAAAAAGAAAAGAAAGAAGGAAAGAAAGAAAAGAAAAAAGGAAGAAAAAGAGTAAAATGAGGGGCTGGAGAGATGGTTCAGCAGTTAAGAGCACTGGCTGCTCTTGTAGAGGAACCAAGTTCAGTTGTTTCCCAGCACCCACATGGTAGCTAATAAGCATTCATCCATAACTCCTGTTCCAGGGGATTTGACACTCTCTTCTGGCCTCCATGGACATTGCATGCACATGATGCAATTACATATATACAGGCAAAAATATTCTTATACATAAAATACAAACAAATGAAATTTAAAACTCAAAAAATATTTTTGAAAAAATAAGGGGGCTGGAGAGATGGCTCAGCAGTTAAGAACGCTGGCTGTTCTTGCAAAGGACCTGGGTTTGAACTAACAACCCAGGCTAACAATCATCCATAACTCTCAGTTCCAGGGACTCTGATGCCCTCTGCTGATCTCCACGAGCATTGCACAACACGGGTTCACTTACATGCAAGCGGGCAATACACTCATACACATAAAATAAAATAAAAATAATAAATTAGGCTGGGCGTGGTGGTGCACACCTTTAGTCCCAGCACTTGGGAGGCAGAGGCAGGAGGATCTCTGTGAGTTCAAGGCCAGCCAGGACAGGAAATCTGGAGGGAGATGTGTTGTAGGGGACTGACCAGTTGGAGGGATTTGGGAAACGGATATGATTAAGGATACATTCTTAGACCTGTATGAACATTTCAAAAAATAATTGTTTTGAGATTTAATAATAGCCCTAGCTGGCCTGGAACTCACCAGGTAGACCAGACTGGCCTTGAACTCACAAGAGATCTGCCTGCCTCTGCCTCCCAAGTGCTGGGATTAAAGGCATGTGCCACCACACCTGGCTAAATAAAACATTTTTAAAAATAATACAATTTTGAATACAATTTGAGACAGACTTATCATCCCAGGCACTTGGGAAGCTGAGACAAAATTACCAGTTAGAATGCCAGACTGAGCTACATTGGATAACTCTATCTCCAAGTAATAATGGTAATAATAATTATATTATTATTTTGGTCTTTTAAAAAAATATTGTATTATTTTTTATTTTATGTGTATGCGTGTATTGCCTGCATGTAGGTGAGTGCACCTGTGTTGTGCAATGCCTGGGGAGGACAAAAGAGGCCATCAGATCCCCTGGAACTGGAGTTACAGACAGTTGTTAGCTGCCATGTGGGTACTGTGATTTGAACCTGGGTCTTCTGTAAGAACAGCCAGTGTTCATACCTGCTGAGCCATCTTTCCAGCCCTATTTTGGTCTTTTTGAGACAGGGTCTCCCTGTATCCCTAGCTGGCCTAGAACTCTCTATGTAGACCAGGCTGGCCTCGAGCTCACAGAGATTCACCTGCCTCTGCCTCCCAAGCTATAATCCATGCCCAGCTATAATAATTATTATAAGAATTAAAATAGGGACTGGAGAGATGGCTCAGTGGTTAGGCTGCTCTTGTAGAGGACCTGGGTTTGATTCCCAGCACCCACATGGCAGCTAACAATTGTCTGTAACTCCAGTTCCACGGGATCCGATGCCCTCTTCTGACCTCCACGGGTGGGCATTGCACGACACAGTGCACCTACCTACATGCAGGTAAAACCCTCATACACATAAAATAAAGAATTAAAACAATAATATTTCAGGTTGGGAATGTGCCACGATATAGCATACTCAAGAGCCTGGGTTCAATCTCTAAAATGAAATAAAACAGTCTCCTGTTCCATCCTCTGTCCCTGTCCCTTGCAATATTTCTGGTTGCATTCATCACAGTATGAAATTAAGGAGTCTTCTGTAGGAGTGGTTAATGTTCGCCAAGCAATAATCAAAGGGCTATGCAGATAGTTCCAAGGGTAAGGGCACTTGCTGCCAACCCTGATGCCCTGAGTTCAATTCCTAGGATCCACGTGATGGTAGAAGAAATTGATTCCAGCAAGTTCTCTTCTAACCTCCACCCATGTGCAGTGGCGCCTGTGTGCTCATTTACCCATAATAAAAAATAATGGAAAGGTGCTGAAACTGGGTTGCTCACGAGCATTTATTATGCAGCTGGCTTGTATGACTAAAGAATTGACTTCTTCATTGTAAACTTTAATAAACTCAAGCTTCACATAGGCCTGTCTAGGAAGACCAAGCATATGGGCTGTGGATATAGCTCAGTGGCAGAATCCCCCAGTGAGGGGCTGGGGAAAGAGGCTCAGTGGCACAGCCCCTGCCTAGAATCCCCAGTGAGGGGCTGGGGTGTGGCTCAGTGGTAGAGCACCTGCCTAGAATCCCCCAGTGAGGGGTTGGGGGTGTGATTCAGTTGTAGAGCACCTGCTTGGAATCCCCCAGTCAGGGGTTGGGACCTGGTTCAGTGTTAGAGCACTTGCTTAGATTCCCCCAGTGAGAAGCTGGGGGTGTGGCTCAGTGGTAGAGCCTGATATAATATGAACAAGATCCCGAGTTCTATCCCCAGCACTGTAAGAAGAAAAAACACTAGACCAAGCTTTAAACTGTGGCAATGTCTTCATGTTCCTACTGTATTCCAATGTTAGCATCCAACCTATGTGGTAAAAACCGGGCGTAATGGCACACAGCTATAATTTCAGCACTTATGAGGCAGAAGCAGGAGGACTGCTGCAGGTTCAAGGCCTATGTAGCCAATTCCAGAACAATGCAGTGAGATCCTCCCTCTTTTTATTTTGTTTTGTTCTTTCCTGAGAGGGTCTCTCTCATCTAGCTAAGGCATTTTTTGTTTTTGTTGTTGTTGTTGTTATTGTTTTTTGGTCTTTTTGAGACAGGGTCTCCCTGTAGCCCCAGCTGTCCTGGAACTCACTCTCTAGACCAGGCTGGCCTTGAACTCACAGAGATCCGGTGAAGGCTGATCTTTAACTCCTGATCCTCATGCCTCCCCATCCAATATCTCCCATGTTCTGGGATGACTGGTGAGAACAACCATGCCCAAGCTAGTCTCAGCTGCATGTTGAATTCAGATCAGCCT
The DNA here is from genome assembly GCF_000622305.1 of Nannospalax galili. Taxonomy (NCBI): domain Eukaryota; kingdom Metazoa; phylum Chordata; class Mammalia; order Rodentia; family Spalacidae; genus Nannospalax; species Nannospalax galili. The sequence continues at coordinate 404,547 of NW_008354274.1, read as the reverse complement.
GTGCTACAAGACTGTTGATAAAGACACACACACACACACACAGTTTGTTGGACAAAAGTGACCGAGTGAAGGGTCTAGTCAATGGTGTGGGCTGTGAATGGTTCCAGTTCATGTCTGTTGGGTAACTCAGAGATAAGTCAAACCAGGGCCCCCTGGGTGGCCACCCTTCCACTCTGCTCCACTCCCCATTCTGCTTCTGGGACTATGATGACGATGGATGCTTTGCCAGCCTTCTCTATACAGCCTGGTTTGTGCTCAAATCCTACACAGATCTGGTGTACTTATGCAGGTAAAATTCATAAAACAAGTTTATATATATATATATATATTCCTAAAGGTAAAGGGGGCTGGAGAGATGGCTCCGCAGTTAGGAGCACATACTGCTCCTCCAGAGGACCTGAGTTCATTTTCAACACCCACATCAGGTGGCTCACAAACATCTGCAACTCCAGTTCTAGAGGGATCCAACTCCTCTGGCCCCTGCAGGCACGTACACTAAGGTTCATGGACACATATAGACATATACACACATATACACATAATTAAATGTGTATATAAATAAATCTTAAACAAAGATCAGCCAGATATGCTGGTACAAGCCTTTAAGTCCACCACTCTGGAGGCAGAGCGTTCCAGGCTAGGTGGGGCTACAAGGAGATCCAGTCTCAAACAAAAAAACAAGAGTTGAAGATGGACTTTACTGATAACATGAGGTCCTGGGTTTAATCTCTAGCACTAGAAAAAGTGCTGGGCCTTCCAGTAGGTCAGGTCTTAGCCAGTCTGCTCCAGGGCTCAGGAGAGAAGTAGGGAAGCAGGACAGGGTGGTTACTTTGGAGGTAACACTCCTGGAACCTTTAATGGCAGAGATTGAAGGAGCACCAGCTGTTACTGTTGTGCCCATTTCTCAAATGGCAACTTGGCATCTAATCTGTGTTCTGTTCTGAGTTGTCCTGTCTCCTAGCTTTGTCCCCAGTCAACCTGAGGCTCTGACCCGCATGTACACACACCATACCATTGAGGTCAGCTCATCCACCAATTCTATGCATCATCCAAAAAAGGCAAAAGATTGTTTTAAAATCTCTATCTTGGGGGCTGGAGAGATGGCTCAGCGGTTAAGAGCACTGACTATTCTTGCAGAGGATCTGGGTTCGATACCCAGCACCACCATCTGTAGCTATAGTTCCAGGGGATCTGAAACCTTCTGACCTCCACAGGCATTGAATGACAGGGGTGCACTTCTACAAATGTAGGCAATACTTATAACACATAAAAGTATTTTAAAAATCTTTCTCAATGTTTTTTTTCTTTCCAGCTTTGAGGTTTATTTTGGTGGTTTGGGATGTTTTACCCCAGGGCTGGCCTTGAACTCAATATATAGGCAGAGATCACCTTCTTAGGAGTCTAGTCCAAGCTGACCTCAAACTGCAGTCTTCTTTCCTTAACCTCTTAAGTGCTGGAACGACAGGTACCTACCATATCTGGTCTCAGTCTTGTGGTGGGTGGGATTTGAGACAGTGTCTCTATGCAGCCCTGGCTGGCCTGGAACTCACTCACATAGATCACGCTGCTCCTGAATCCAGTGATCCACCTGCCTCTGCCTTCTGAATGCTGGGACTAAAGGTGGATCACCGTGACTAGCCTTGTCTTTGATTTGTGATGTGTTTGTCTACACATGCAAGATCATTGCATCTGATCTAACAACCATGATCCTGTGTTCTTTTGATCCTGTAGTTTTTAAGTGTTTTACCTGCATGTCAGTATGCCACGTGAGTATAGTGAATATCCCCTAGAACTAGAACTACAGAAGGTTCTAAGCAAGAACAACCAGTGCTCTTAAATGCTAGGTCATCTCTCTAACCCAATCCTGGGTTCCCCACCCATGCTCTCCAATAGGGTAATTGTGATCTGCATGCATTTGCCCATACAGCAGCAGCCATATCTGATTTGGTCTTCTGTACTGCCCAAGTAGTTGATGGATTGAGTTAATAAGTAAACAGACACATGGCAGATAAGATATGGGTGGATGGATAGATGGAACAGGGAACTGATAGATGGACAGATAAAAGCTGGAATTGCCCAAGAGGGCACTTCCATCAGACCCTCTACCCTTAGGGACCCAACATTACCTATTATTTCAAAAGCACTGCCTCTTCCATTGTAGCACCATTTGTCATTGGTGATCCTTGATCCAAGACTTTCTTTCTGGGTACCCCCCCTTACTTTCTAATGTCAATCACAGACCTGGCAAAGGACAAGGCAGCCAGGCTTGATTTCATTCCCACCCAGTCTGGCAAAAACAATTTATCAGGCTGCTAACTCAAAGTAGACAAATTGAGCCTTCTAGGAACCCAGCTGCTCACCTGGGCAGACTCCAAATCCACATCTAGACTTAGCATAAAGTCACAGGAAGAAAACCACCCTCCAGTCAGAAGACACAATTCACAGTTTTGCCCACTTCCTAGTGTAAGCTCTTGCTACCTTACTGTTATCTTGAGTGGGGCTCAGGTAACAATGCCGGAATCTCAAGAGAACTCCAAGCTCAGAGAGGTAACCTTACCAAGGTGTCTCCTTCCAGACCCCAGGATGGTTCTGAAGACTAGCCCAACAGCTCAGCTGAAGACAAAACTCCCCTATCCTTAGGCATCACCAAGAGTGCAGAACCAAGAGAAATGCTGGTAATCTGGCTAAGGGCAGGGTCCTTTGGCTCTCTCACTCAACAGACTGTTTACTGGGCAAGGTCCTCAAGCTCAACCCCAGACCCCTTCCCTTTCAGGTAGGGAGAGAAGCACCGCCCCCCCAAGTTACCAATCCATACAGCAAAGTCAGAGTCACAGTCGCCTGTTTATAAGGTGTGCACTTTTATTAAACTGGTCTCAAGTCAGTGTACAGGCAAGCCCTGGCTGCCTCACACCTCAACCCACTCCCAAGGAGACCAAAAGCCTTCATACATCAAGTTGGGGGGACAAAAAGAGGGGGGCCAAGATGGGTGACCATTCAAAAATAAAAACAAAAATAAAAAAGTATTAAGGCGGAAGATCTAAAAAAATTTTTGCAGTACATAATTTACACAAAAGCGATGCTGTCGCCTCCCCTGCATAGACTCAGGGTGTGGACTGGGCCATCCTCCTTTTGGGAGTGGGGGTGGCTTTTGGGAGGGACTTCCTGTAACCAGGGATACTTGGAATGACTATTAAAAAAAAAAAAGTACAATCAAAGTCCTAGCCACATTGTAGAACTTGGGGATGCTTGCTCCAACCGACCGCTGTCGCCTTCACCTTTCCAGTTTTTAAATCCTGAGTCAAAAGCGCCAAAA
>NW_008354274.1:392055-400809 GCF_000622305.1 Nannospalax galili | reverse complement strand
GCCCAGGCAACCACATCCCTCCATGGGTCCAGGTCTGATGATGCTTAGCTCACCTTAATCTTCATCGTGCTGGGAGCCAGAGCAGTGATCTCCTTCTGCATCCTATCTGCAATGCCGGGGTACATGGTAGTCCCACCAGACAACACTGTGTTGGCATAGAGGTCCTTACGGATGTCAACATCACACTTCATGATGGAATTGAAGGTGGTTTCGTGGATACCACAGGATTCCATACCTAAGGGGAGAGAGAAGACAGACTTAAATTTCTGTGTGGCCCCAAAACTCACCTTAGGATGGGGAAGAGACAAAGCCACGTTAACTCACCCAGAAAGGAAGGCTGGAAGAGGGCTTCGGGGCAGCGGAAGCGCTCATTGCCAATAGTGATGACCTGGCCATCAGGCAGCTCATAGCTCTTCTCCAGGGAGGAGGAAGATGCAGCGGTGGCCATCTCTTGCTCGAAGTCCAGGGCAACATAGCACAGCTTCTCCTTGATGTCACGCACAATTTCCCGCTCAGCTGTGGTGGTGAAGCTATAGCCACGCTCCGTAAGAATCTTCATGAGGTAGTCTGTCAGGTCCCGGCCAGCCAGGTCCAGACGCAGGATGGCATGGGGGAGAGCGTAGCCCTCATAGATGGGCACAGTGTGGGTGACCCCGTCGCCGGAGTCCATCACGATGCCAGTGGTACGGCCAGAGGCATACAGAGACAGCACAGCCTGGATGGCTACGTACATGGCTGGGGTGTTGAAGGTCTCAAACATTATCTGTAAGAAATGGGACTCTGTCAAGCTCCTAAAGCCACCAGGGACAGTCAGCAGATTAAGGACATGCAAAAAAAAAAAAATAAATAAGAGTGCAAGAACACAACTAAATTCAAAGTGTGCTGGGAGTCTTAGAACAGAGACTCTGTTTAGACCTACTGTGCACCTACTAAATACACACTCCAAGGCCACTTATCAACAGCCTCGTTAGCTTTGTCACAAGCCAGTATTAGTACCTACACCCACAGCACTGTATGCTCTCAAAACACCTAGTCAGAAAAGCACAGAAAAAAAAAAGACCTCATCTGGGAAAAAGCAGAAACTGCAAAGCTCCAAAGGAGACTCAGCTCAGAGAAGAAAGTCCTATGGGAGAACGGCAGAAGAAAGACAAGTGAGAAAAGGACGTGGTCGAGAGGAAGGAGCTGGGGGAAAGATGAAGGGGGCCGCTGTGGCTGCTGACCTGGGTCATCTTTTCACGGTTGGCCTTGGGGTTCAGAGGGGCCTCGGTGAGCAGCACCGGGTGCTCCTCGGGGGCCACACGCAGCTCGTTGTAGAAAGTGTGGTGCCAGATCTTCTCCATGTCGTCCCAGTTGGTGACAATGCCATGCTCGATGGGGTACTTCAGGGTCAGGATGCCTCTCTTGCTCTGGGCCTCATCGCCCACGTAGGAGTCCTTCTGGCCCATGCCCACCATAACGCCCTGCAAGAGGGAGGCAGTTATCTCAGTACGGGCATTGCTATCCTCCCCAGGGAAGTCCCCAGAACTCCATTCGTAAAGGACAAGAAGGTCCCTGCGGCTGGCCACCTACCTGGTGCCGCGGGCGGCCCACGATGGATGGGAAAACGGCACGTGGAGCATCGTCGCCTGCGAAGCCGGCTTTGCACATGCCGGAGCCATTGTCGACCACGAGCGCAGCGATATCGTCATCCATGGCGAACTACCGTGGATACAAAGAACGACGCGATGAGAGGTGGGGTCGCCAAGCGCGGCAGCCCCCGCCCTGCTCACTTCCGGCGCGTCGCGGCCTTAGGCCGCCAGGGGGCGCGCGCCCAAACACCGAGGACAAAGGAAGCCCAGGGCTGGTCGCGATATTACCATAAAAGGCAAACGCTGGTCCGGAGGCGGCCCCGCGGCGCCCGGCAGGAAGCCAGGCCCCCGCCTCCTCCCTACTCCAGCATAGGCCCCTCCCCCGCCCCGTTCAAATTGAGCACGGCGGGCGTCAGGCTAATGCGCGCGCGCGGGAGGCGGTCACACCCAGCTAGACGCGCGCACATGCGCGCCAATGCTGCTGCGGCCCCACCCCTTCCGGCCAGCGGCCCCGCCCTTGTCCCGTCTCCAAGCCTCTGCGCCCCAGGTCTCATTACGCACGCGCAGTCCTGTAACTCAGAGCGCCCCCCGACCTCCCCTGTACGCACACGCTCCAGTGTACAGAACGCCTAACGCGCACGCGCACTAGAGCCTGGGCGCTCCTGCACGCACGCGCAGTGGCATACCAGCCCCCACCCGGCCAAGCCAGCCCCGCCGCGTCCGGCGGGCAGAGCCGATCGAATAAGCCGGTTCGGACAAAGACCTATGGACTATCAAGGGTCGATTGTAGCGCCTGTATCCCCACACTGTGTGTCTCCTGGGTGGGAAGAAGTTGAAGTTCTCCACCCACGAGCCGAGCTGGCTTTCCAAGCGCCCACACCGCGACCCGAGAGGGTCCCCAAGTCGCGTGCGCTGCAGCGGACAAGGTTCCACGAGTGTCTACACCGTGGCAACGCGGGTGCAAAGGTCCACATCCTGGACCGGATACCTGGCTATACAAATGTCCATCCCCCGCACCCCACGCGTCCCGATGGCTGTTGTGAGTGTCCGCCGCAGCTCTGCAGCGACGATGTGGCCGATCGCTGGAGCCCGGGGGCTGCTGGACCCGGCGGCCCTGGCTTACCTGGGTGGCGGGTGTGGACCGGTAGAGGAGCAGATGCGAGAGATCTAGACTCGCGGGGTGGACGCGGACTCGACAGTGGCAGCGCGGCGCGCCGCCGGGTTTTATAGGGCGCCGAGGCGGCCGCTCGAGCCATAAAAGGCAACTTTCGGAACGGCGAGCGCTGATTGGCTCCTCGCCGCTCACTCACCGGCCTCGCTGCACAGTGCAGCATTTTTTTTTTTACCCCCGGAAACTTAAAAAAAAAAAAAAAAAAAAAAAAAAAAAAAAAGGGAGAGAAAACGAGATTGAGGAAGAGGATGAAGAGTTTTGGCGTCGGGTGCTGACCCTTTAAGCTTGGACATATGCTCACTGTGGGTCCTGGTGACCAGACCTGCATTCTGGGGGTACCCACCCACCCCGGACCCTCTGGGTGTGAATGTCATGTGAACAGTGAGGACCCAGGTGGGCAAGGGTCAGCACGGAGGGCCCGGGGCCTGGTGGACACCGCCTGTTACTTGAGGGATATGTGGGCCCTGGATTTAATGGACAGGGAGCCAGTCTCCCTACCACCCCTTGCCCGCAGAAAGCCAGATCTGGGGGCGGTGGGGGAGGGGGTATCTCCCGGTGGGGTCCAACTTGCAAAGTGTGAGCTGGGACAACTCAACTTGAAGGCTGAAAGTGTGGTAGTTGGAGGAGCCAGGGGTCTTTGGTGGGTTTCTTAGCCACTTAGGGGGTCAGGGCCACACTCCCAGGGACTAGAGCATACCCCAGTGGTCCAGTGGCTAGAGGTGTTTAAGGAGTAAGTTCTGAAGTGTCCCCTGCCTGGGAAGGGCTTGTGCTCTATAGAGCAAGCAAAACTTATCACCGGAGTCAGGCTGTTCAGAAAGCTGACTGATCACACCCAGGCAAGGCCAAGCATGGGCCGTTAGCTGGTGGCTCTGGGTGACTGCCAGGAACTGTTGGGCTGCGCCCCCCCCCCCCCCCCATCCATCCTCTGTCATGTGCAGCCACAGCTCAACTGTGCTCCTAGTCCATCTGGAGGCTGTTAAGGACTCTAGGGAATGGCATAGTGCCCAGAGAGGAGATGGGGGCGGGGCCAGGGAGCTCCAAAGGCACTAGAGAAGACCCCCTGTTTGTCACCATGGGTCTACTTATCAAACTTCAAATAAAACCTAGGCAGCCAGGAATGTTCTGCTCTGGAAGCTACTGGACTGGTGCTTACACAGGGATGCGGGGGTCAGGGGGCTTGGGACTCAGAGGGGTGTCTGGCTTAGTTTAGAGGAACACACATCTCCTGGGAGAGGGTGACAGAAGGAGTTGCGTTTAGGCAAGAAGAAATAAGGCAAGGCTACTTCAGGTGGCTTTGCACACACACAGTAGGCACTCACAGAGTGTGGGTGTTGAAACCAAACCGAGGAAGGCTTCCTCCATATATGGAGTACAGCAGTGGCCCTGCACTGAGGAGGCTGAACCAGCTTCCCTATGCCAGGTTGGTAGCAGGGTGTTTTGAGGTTGCAGAGGCCACCAGCCAACTGGCAAGGGTGACACCCCCAACATGCACTGGAAACCCACCCCCCAGGCTCATAGCTACCCTTGAGTTCCCCCAGAAGAGATTAGACAAAATTCTTCCCCAGTCACCAACCCTGGGCCTGAGCAAACTTTCCCAGCCTGTCCACTCCCTGCCTCCCGGGGACAGGACTGCCCTGGCCATGGCCTTGTATCTGTTTTTCCCGAAGCTTGCCAACTGCCTCAGGACCTGCCAGCCCTGTAATTCACCAGTGGAAGTGGAGGAGAGCCAATGCTGCCAGTCAGTGAGGACTGCCAGGGGCATTCTCCAAGGGCTCTGATGGGGTGCAGGGGCAAGGTGCCACCCACCACCAGGAGTACAGGACAGGTTTAATCCTCTTGTGTGACTCCAGGCAGCTTCACCCTGGTAGGGGCAGACCAGATTCCCAGGCAGGACCTGTGTTGCCACTTTGTCCTCTTTTTCCTGGGGCCACTCAAGGGAGCAGGAATTCCAGCCCCACCTGACCTCAGGAACAATCCTGGCCTGTCCCTCTTGGTTCTGTGTTGTCTGCAGCAGACACTTCTACTGTTCTATGAAGTCTTCAGTTCCCTTCCCTGAAAGCCCTTCCTGATCTCAGAATCTACAACATAGAAAAGCACATGGCTGATTGTGTGTGTGTGTGTGTGTGTGTGTGCACATGCGTGTTTTCTTCTCTTTTTTTTGTTGTTGTATTTTGTTTAAGACAGGGTCTCAGGTAACCCAGGTTTATCTCAAACTTGATATGTAGCAAAGGCTGGCCCTGAATTCCTGATCCTCCCTTTTCTACCTCCTGAGTGCTGAGATTACAGGCATGTGCCACCACGCCCAGCTTCTCGGTTGTTTCAGTTTTGTTTTGTTTTTTTTTTTGAGACAGTGTTTCACTATGTATCCCAGACCAACCTCTAACTACTGATCTTCCTGCCTCAACTTCCTGCATAGCTGGGATGTTCTGACCAGTCATAATAACAGCACCCCCACCCCCACCCCATCCCTGAAACATAAAACAAGCCAGCCCTTTGAGGGTCTCCATCACCCACACTTCCTCCTACCACATACACCAAGGGGCTCTGTTAGTCCAATGAATAAGAGATTGCCTGCCTGTCCTCAGCCCTGGAGAGAACCTTGAGAAAATGGCTGGTCAGAAGGGGGCTGGGCAGTGAAATTGGGATGCTGGACAGAAGGAGCTAAGCAGAGAAAGCAGGGTGGGGGTGGCCAAGGAGAAGAGGAAGTGGAGGAAGGGGAGGATGAGGCAGAGGAAGTGAATCTGTTCTTCTACAGGGAACTTTGGCCCTCACAGAAAGAGATGTCACTCTCAGGCACCCAGCCTGGGCTAGCACAGTACCTTTAGCTCTGGTACATTTTTGTTTTCTTCTTAAACCATGGGTCCCACCCTGCAAGCCTGGAATCAAGAGATTATTTACAGCACAAACCAAAGCCCACCCTCCTGGTCCTCCTTTTACCAAGTCATCTACCACTTTGGTAACATTTAAGCCCTGCTGGCCAGTAAAGCCCTAAACTGCACTTTTCAGGAGAAAGAAATTGAGAAAGAGGGGAACTTCCTGCTGTAGGGGCAAGGGCTGTCTACAGGAGGGGCAGGGTCCCTGCAGGCAGTAGGACTTTAGTAAGGCACTAACTAAATGATGGAAGGAAGGGCCTGGAACAATCCAGAAAACACTCTCTTTTTACAGATGAGGAAACTGAGGACTGGCAAAGAGCTTAGTACCTTAAAATCTAGGGAGAACTCTGTACTCAGGGAGCCCCCTGAGGGGACAGCCAGGCCTCTGCCACACAACTCCTTGGGTAAAGAAGCTTCTAGAATGTCCGCAGGGATTAAGTCCAAGGATTGCTTCTAAGTTGGAATTCCAGGCCCCACCCTCTTCTTAGTACATATTTCTATTTCCTGGGGCCCAGAGAGGGCAAGCCACAGGCCCTAGTGGCTAGTAGCCACAGTGCTACTAAAGGCCCTCCCCAAACCTGCTGGTGGGGTCCCCCTTCCGTGTTTTCAAGATGACCCTGAGTCCTTTGGAGCTTTTAGAATATGGGGGTGAGGGGTGGGGTGTACATGAAGGTGGGGTTCCTCTATCACCAATTAACTTCATAGCCTTCAGGCCAGCTTCAGGCTGCCCTCTGCAGAGGGCAAATGATGTAGCTAAAATGACCCAGAAAAGGAATAGCCAGGGGCTGCACCATAAAGATCTTTTTTCCCTGAGCAGCTGTTAGGTTACACAGTACCTGCAGCCTACTATTAACACCCGGAGCAGGGAGGCATGGGAGAAGGATTCATCAGGCACTGTTTTGAGGAATAAAGCATGTGCTGAGATAGATCTCAAATAAGAGAACCCTAGCTAGTACCGGAAAGAAAGCAAAAGTTTCTACAGGGCTGGCAAGATGGCTCAGCAGGTAAGGGTGCTGCTTTCCACCAAGATTTAGGGCCTGAGTTCAATCCCCAGGGCCCACATAGTGGAAGGAGAGAACCAATTCCCAAAAGGTTGGCCTCTGAAATCTGGAAACTGTAGCACCCAGACCCCCATACACATACACACAAGTAAAATTCAAAGTATTTTGCAAAAGGTTTCTTTAAGGTTGGGCATAGGGGTGCACACCTTTGATCCCAGCACTTAGGAGGCAGAGGCAGATGAATCTCTGTGACTTCAAGGCTAGCCTGGTCTTCATAGTGAGTTCCGGGCCAGCCAGTCCTATGTATTTAGACCCTGTCTCAAACAAACAACAAAAAAGGGGTGTGTGGTAAGGGGTGAGTTTTTTTGTTTTTGTTTTTGTTTAATTATATATATTTATGTGTGTGCACACAACCGTACTCCTGTGAAAGAGGACAATTTCAAAAATTACTTTTCTCCTTCTACCATGTGGTTACCAAGAATCAAATTCAGGTCCAATTTCAGGCTTGGCCTAGGTCATTAGGCCAAATCCCTTAACCTGCTGAGCCATCTCATGGCCCCCACCTTTTTTTGAGTCAAGGTCTTACTATGTAGCCCTGGCTGGTCTGACACTTGCTATGTAGACCAGCTGGCTTTAGACTCACATACATCCATGTGCCTCTGCCTCCTAAGGCCACCACACCTGGCTCACCACCGATCATTTTGTCTGTTCTAAGAGTCTCACAGACTCTTCATTCAGCTCAGGCTGGCTTTGAATTCCTGATCTTCCTGTCTGCATCTCCCAAGAGTTAGGATGATAGGTATGTGCCACCATTCCTAGCTTTTATCTTTGTTGGGTAAAGATTTATTTTGTGACCAGCGAGGTCAGAAGAGAGCACCCTAATCCCCTAGAACTGCAGTTACAGGAGGTCATGAATCACCATGTGGGTGCTAGAAGTCAGACTTGGGTCCTCTGCAAGAGCAGTCGCTGCTCTTAACCACTGAGCCATCTCTTCAGCTCCTTTAAAAAAAAATTTATTTATGTGTATGAGCATATTGCTTGCATGTGTATAAGTATACCAGTGCTGTACAGTGCCCTCAGAGATCAGAGGAGGGCATCAGATCCCCCTGGACCTGGAGTTATGGACGGATTGTTAGCTACCATGTGGGTGCTGGGTATCGAACCCAGGTCCTCTACAAGAGCAGCAAGTGCTCTTAACCACTAAGCCATCTTTCCAGCCCCAGCCTCCCCTTTCTAAAAAAAATGTTTTGGTCTTTTTAAAAAAATATTTTATTTGTTATTTTTATTTTATTTGTGTGTATGTATTGCCTGTGTGTATGTAAGTGCACCCATGTTGTGCAATGCCTGGGGAGAAGAGAAGACACTGTTGGAGCCCCTGGAATGGGAGTTACGGACAGTTGTTAGCTGCCATGTGGGTGCTGGGATTTGAACCTGGGTCTTCTGCAAGAACAACCAGTATTCTTAAGCGCTGAGTCATCTCTCCGGTCCCCTCTGCCTTTTTTTTTTTTTTTTTGTCTTTTGGAGACAGGATCTCCCTGTAGCCCCAGCTGACCTGGAACTTGCTATGTAGACCAGAGATCTGCCTGCCTCTGTCTCCCAAGTGCTGGAATTAAAGGAGTACACCCGGCTTAAATTTTTTTTATTTTTATTTTTATTTTTTTTAAGTCTTTTTGAGACAGGGTCTCCTTGTAGCCTCAGCTGTCCTGGAACTCACTATGCAGACCAGGCTGGCCTGGAACTCACAAAGATCTGCCTGCCTCTGCCTCCCAAGTGCTAGGATTAAAGGCATGCACCACCATGCCTGGCAATTTATTTTTATTTTATGTATAGAAGTGTTATGCCTGCATGTGTGTAAGTGTAGCCCGGTTGTGCAGTGCTCACAGAGGACAGAAGAGAGCACTGGATTCCCTGGAACTGGAGTTACAGATGGTTGGGTCTTCTGTAAGAACAGTCAGTGCTCTTAATCACTGAGCCATCTCTCCATCCCCAAGAAGGTAACTTTTACCAAGACAAATTTCTTCTTTTACCAAGACACATACCAAATGGCAGGTGTTTACATGAATATATATGAACATATTGTCAGGATCTCAGAGCTTGAAGAAGGTCATACATTCCCGGTTTCTGGCCTGGCAATTCAGAGC
>NW_008354274.1:370434-392007 GCF_000622305.1 Nannospalax galili | reverse complement strand
ATTGAGACAGGGTCTCTCTGTAGCCCCAGGCGACCTGGAACTCACTCTGTAGACCATGCTGGCCTTGAACTCATAGAGATTCACCTGCCTCTGCCTCCCAAGTGCTGGGACTACAGGCATGCGCCACCACGCCTGGCTAATTTTTTTCTTTTATTGCATTTATGTGTATATGTGTGCTCTCATGCTCGAGTGCAAGTGTATGCCATAGCACGTATGTTGAAGTCAGAGGACAACTTGAGGACTCCATTCTCTTCTTCCACCTTGCGGGTCCTAGGAATTGGACTCAGGTTCAGGTCATTAGCACCTTTACCTGCTGAGCCATCTCGGGGGCCCTTGTTTTTTTTTTTTCTTTTTGAGGCAAATTCTCATACTAAAGCCCAGACTAACCTCAAACTGGCAGTCCTCCTGCCTCAGCCTCCCCAGTGCTGGAATTAGAAGCATGAGCCATTAGTCCCCAAGTTTGGATCTGGGAACTTCTGATACATCTAGGGGGAGTTTTGAAAAGTCCTTTGAAAACTACCTTATGTTTTAGTTCCCCAGGGCGCCAGGAGAAACTGCCCCACCTTTCTGGGGAGTTCCCAGGCTTGCATATTCAAAGTGATTTATTCAGAAACAGAAATTGGCTTCTTGGGCTCCTTCTGCAAACATACCAGTAGAACCCTTTCTGATTGTCCTGTGCAGGTCTGCTCCTGTGCCTCCTCACCTCCAGATGGAATGACACCCCCCAATGCTCAATACAAATAGATCTTTGGATCTTTGGGGGCCTGGAGACTCTCCCAGGCAGCCAGACAGGTGTAGAAAGGCTAGGATGTCAACTTTTTTTAATTTTTATTTTATGTGTATGTGTGTATTGCCTGCATGTAGGCACCATGTCATGCAATGCCCGCGGAGGACAGAAGAGGCCATTGGATCTCCTGGAACTGGAGTTACAGACAGTGGTTAGCTGCCATGTGGGTGCTGGGATTCAAACCTGGGTCTTCTGCAAGAACAGCCAGTGTTCTTAACTGCTGAGCCATCTCTCCAGCCCCCAGGATGTCAACTTTTAAAACAATTTTCTTGTTTACTTCTTTTTATTTTATGTGTATGAGTGTTTGGCCTGCATGTATATAAGTGTACCAGGTTTCAGGGGCCAGAAAGGGCAATGGATCCCCTGGAACTGGAGTTACTAATAGTTGTTAGACACCATGTGGGTGCTGGGAACTGAATCTTGGTCCTCTACGAGAGCAACCAGTGCTCTTAACCACTGAGCCGCCTCTCCAGTCTCAGGTGTCAACTTTTCACTGGGATCCAAGATAGCAGCCTGCAGAGTGTAACCCTCAATATTAGAGCCTAAGGCAGACCTGGGACCCTGTTCTCTTCTCCTTGTCCAGATGGGCCTGAAGCTGGGTGGGGTGACACAGGTCTGTCAGCTAGCAGTTCAGGAGGATGAAGCAGGATCATCACAGGTTCAAGGTCTGCCTCAGAGTACAGAGTAAGCTCAAGGCCAGCATGAGGTACATAGAGACTGTCTCAAAAGAAAGAGAGAGTTAAGGGTGAGGCTTATTAGAACACCTGCCTAGAATCCCCCAATGAGGGGCTGGGGGTGTGGTTCAGTGGTAGAGCACCTGCCTAGAATCCAGGGGCTGGAGGGCATGGCTCAGTTGTAGAGCCTGTACCTAGAATTCCCCAAGTGAGAGCCTGGCATGGTGTCACGTGCCTTTAGTCCCAGCACTCAGGAGGCAGAGGCAGGTGGATCTCTGTGAGTTCAAGGCCAGCTTGGTCTACATAGTGAGATCCACATCAGCTGGAGCTACAGGGAGACCCTATCTCAAAAAGACCAAAAAAAAAAAAAAAAAAAAAAAAAAAAAGAATTCCCCTAGTGAGGGACTGTGTGGCTCAGCAAAGAGGGTTTCCAAAACTCCTGCAAGACCTTAGGTTCTATTCTCAGTAAAATCTATCGGTCAGTCAGTCCATCAATCAGTCAGTCCATCAATCAGTAATAGGGCAAGAGTGAGTAGTTGTATAGGCAGGCAGCTTGGAGAGAACAGGGAGCCAAAGTTGAAAGGGCAGGCCAGAACTGAGTCTTGTGTGGTAAATGGGAGGGGCTTTCCCTCTTCCTGGCAGAATGGGCAGAGCTTTCACAGTTTCCCTGCTGGGGGTGGGGTGTGGCTACTCCGAAACCCCCCTCGAGTTCAAGCAATGGACATCCCATGGGGGATGCCCAACTTGGAGGAAGTAGAATTGAGAGAAAGAGGGAAAGTTGGGTGGATGTAGGTGGATTTGGTCACAGCTGACTCATGGGCTGACCCCTGAGGCTCAGTCTGAAAAGCCTGGCCTCCCTAGACCTCTGAGGGCCTGCTGGGTAGTGGGTGCTGTCCCTAGCTTGCTGCACCCCTGCCGAGTGAGGTGGAATCTCTGGGCTCTTTTCTTAGATGAGCAGATGAGAAAGTCTGAACCCAGGTGTGGCCTCACAGACCCAACACTCCAGCTGCTTTAGGGGCTGAGGGGGGTTGTTTAGGAGAGCTGGAGGCTAGCCTGGGCAATTAAGCTAGAACCTGTCTCAAAAATAAAAATTTATGCTGGGCATGGTGGCACACACCTTTAATCCCAGCACTCGGGAGGCTCTTGACAAGGTTACACCCAGCCCTGCCACTTGTAGGCTCCCACTTGGCCAGCCTGTGTCATCTTTTTGTTTATTTTGATTTGGTTTGGGGAGAAAAGAAGGAAGGAGGGAGGGAAGGAGGAAAAGGGGGGAAGGGGGGAGGGAAGGAAGGAAAGAAGTAAGGGAGAACCCAGCCCACTCAGACCTGTATCAAAAGGGGCGGGGCTGGGACCGGCTGTATGGTGACTGTCTGGGGAGGTGTTCCTGTCTCAGAGGGTGTGGTGATGCAGGTTTGGCAGAGCCTGTGTCCAGACACTGGGACAGCTGATGCCACACAGGCCTGAGGAGGAAAGGGCTGGGTGGGCTCAGTGTTAACACCCTACAAGGGATGCTGGCAGAAGGGAGCAGTGGGGGTGTGTCACAGGAAGTCCTCTGGTCTGTGAGCAGTCACTGACTCCTGCAGTACTCACAGGTCAGACTCCATCCAGCCTCACTCTCCAAGGGCCCCCAGGGTAAGAATGAAGTCTAATATCCCTGAATATGGGAGGGCCAGCCCAGACAGTGGGGTTTGGAGAGGAGCTTTGTAGAGGTCAGGAGTGTTTTGGACTGGGTTGATTTAGAGGGCTTGACAGGAGGGCATGACAGGCATTTTGGGATGTGTCTAGGGGGGCTTCTGTAAGATGGTAAGGGCTAACTGCCACTGCCTTGGTAAGGAAGCCAAAGGTGTGGCTCAGTTGGTAGAGTGCTTGCTTAGCATGCAGGAAGCCTGGGTTCCACCCAGCACTTCATAGCATATAACCCAAGTGTCCTAGCACAAGCGTGTAATGTCAGCCTGGGTGAGGAGAAACAGGAGGATCTGAAGTTCATCTTTGACTCCATAGCAAGACTGGGGCTAGCCTGGCATGCATGACTCCCTGCCAAAAAAAAAAAAAAAAAAAAGAATAAAAAGAGCTTGGCAGAAACTGGAACAGAGATGGAAAGGAGCTAGACTGGTGAGATGGTGGTGCTTTCTGCTAAGCCTGACCACGTGAGTTTGATTCCCTAGCCCCACATAATGGAATGAGAGAATCTACTCTCAAAATTGTCCTTTGACCTCCACACGTGTCTTGGTGTTCTCAAACACACACATACACATACACACACACACACACACACACACACACACACACGTAAGGCAGAAGGATAATTAAATAAACAAAAGGAAGTTACACAGGGCCGTACAACAAAATATGGTTTTGGAATTCAGCCAGGAGGTAAGAAAGTGATTCTGGCAGGCAGATTAGATGCTGTCTGCAAATGCCTGGGGTGAGAGTGTTTGAAGGCTTGGCACATAATTTTTTTTTTTTTTTTTTTTTTTTGGTCTTTTTGACAGTGTCTCCCTGTAGCCCCAGCTGTCCTGGAACTCACTATGTAGACCAGGCTGGCCTTGAAGTCATAGAGATCCACCTGCCTCTGCCTCCAGAGTGCTGGGATTAAAGGCATGTGCCACCACGCCTGGCTCAGAACTTTGTTTAAAGGGCAATAGGGAGCCATTGAGAATGTGAGCGGGCAAGAGGCAGGGCTAATGTTTCAGAAGATGTTTATCTTGTAGAAAGCCCTAAGAGAGTTGGAAACGGCAGCCCATGCCTTTAATCCCAGCACCCAAGAGGCAGGCAGAGTTCAAGGCCAGCCTAGTTTACACAGAGAGTGCCAGGCCAGCAAGAGCTACATAGTGAGACCCTGCCTCAAAAAAAAAAAGAGATAGTGGCTGGAGGGATTGCTTAGTGGTTAAGAGTACTGGCTGCTCTTGTTTGGTTCCCAGCTCCCACATGGGAGCTAACCACCTTCTGTACCTCCAATTCCAGGGGCTCTGACGCCCTCTTCTGGCCGCTGTGGGCTTTGCATGACACGGATGCACTTATATACATACAGGCATGTATGTATGTATATGCTATGTATATGAGTGTTTACTCATACACATAATATAAAAATAATTCAAAAAAACTTTTTTTTGACAGGGTCTCTGTGTAGCCCCAGCTGGTGTGGAACTTGCTATGTAGACCAGGTTGGCCTTGAACTCACAGAGATCCACTCACTTCTTCCTCCTGAGGCCTAGGACTGAAGGCCCATCATTTTTAAAAAAGGATACATAAATGAAAAAAAAATTTTAAAAAGAAAGAAATCTTGGACTTTAGATTTTGCCCTGGCCAAGTTCAAGTCTATTTGTGTTACAAGTGTTTGAGTCATAGTAATGCTCATAAGAGGCACCTGTGTGTCTCAGATTTTTTTTTTTTTCACTTTTCAGGTGCTCTATAATTTGGTTCACGTCTCTCTGGAAAACCCAGAGGTAGGCAGGGCAGTGAGCTCAGTTCAGGATTGTGGGTACTTGATGCAATGACTTGACTCACACTTTGAGGACTTGTGTGGATGTCTGTCAGGCATGACTACGCTCTCCTGGATAAGAAGGTGCTGAGTCCCAGCTGGGACTTTCTATCCCTCAGCTTCTGGCCAGATGCCTTCAAAAGTTGTCAAAAAAACCTGGGCATGGTGGTGCATGCCTTTAATCCCAGCATTCGGGAGGCAGAGGCAGGCGGATCTCTGTGAGTTCAAGGCCAGCCTGGTCTACATAGTGAGTTCCAGAACAGCTGGGGCTACAGGGAGACCCTGTCTCAAAATGACAAAAAAAAAAGAAAAAAAAGTTGTCGAAAAATAAAATAAAATAGTTGTCGAGGATTGGGCATGGAGGCACAGGTCTGTCATCCCAGCTACTTGGAAAACTGAGGCAAGAGTTCAAGTTCAAGAACAGCTGGAACTCCAGAGTGAGTGAATTCCAGGCCAGACTTAGTGTGAGACCTTGTCTCAATATTTAAAGCAAAAAGAGTATCGTGGTCCTGGCTCAGTGGTAGAGCTCCTGCCTAGAATCCCTCAGTGAGGGGCTGGGGCGTGGCTCAGTGGTAGAGCTCCTGCCTAGAATCCCTCAGTGAGGGGCTGGGGTGTGGCTCAGTGGTAGAGCTCCTGCCTTGAATCCCTCAGTGAGGGGCTGGGGTGTGGCTCAGTGGTAGAGCTCCTGCCTAGAATCCCCCAGTGAGGGACTGGGGGTGTGGCTCAGTGGTAGAGCTCTTGCCTAGCATGCATGTGTCCCTGGGTTCCACTCCCAATATTGCAGATAAAACCTCAGAGGCTTCAAGTGTTGGATTACTGTTTATTCTCTGGCAGAAGCCCCAAGATCATCTGCCTCCAAGGAGGGGCAAAGAGAGGAGGAGAAAGGTGTTAGGGTCACTGATGAGGTAAGCTTCCTGGCCAGGCCTTTGTCCACACACAGGAGCCTCTGATTGCTGGACAGAGGGCAAAGAGCAAAAGGTAGGGGCATCTGGTAGCCTCTTCCTATCATGCAGGCACTACAGAGCAATATCTAGATTTGCTCATGACAATCACCCTTCCCTGAGGGTGAGCCAGGTGTGGCGCCAGCCTCCAGCAGAGCATTCCACAGCTAGCCTGGGCTGTTTCTATACCTCCTCAGGCCTCACTCACTCAAGGCCCTAGGGGTAGGAAGCAGATATCTCTTGAGTCTTTTTTTTAATCCCAGCACTCAGGAGGTGAATCTCTGTGAGTTCAAGGCCAGCCTGGTCTACGTCGTGAGTTCTAGGACAGCTGGGGCTACAGGGAGATCCTGTCTCAAAAAGACCAAAAAAAAAAAATCACCAGGCTTGAGTTTTTGTAGCTACACAACAGTCAGAGGCTGGGGTAGGAGGATGGCTAGGAATTGAAGATTGAAATCCACCTTGAGCTACATAGTGAGTTTCAGGTTAGGCAGGGATAAAGAGAGCCTGTCAGAAAAGAAAAAAAAAAAAAGAAAGAAACGAAAAACCAAGCATGATGGCACAAGCCTTTAGTCTCATCACTTAGAAAGCAGAGGCAGATGGACCTCTGGGAGTTTGAGGCCAGCTTGGTCTATGTACTTAGTTCTAGGCTAGCTAGGGTTACGTAGTGAGACGCTGTCTCTAAATAAATAATAAGCAAAATTTATGCATGGTGGCACAAACTTGCAATCCCAGCATTGGATAAGTAGAGGCAGGAGGATCAGGAGATCAGTCGTCCTTGGCTACATAGTGAATTCCTGGTGGTGAGAACTCAGGGGGTGAGGTGGGGCTCATCTCCTGAGATATCACAATCTGCATCTGTGGGTGTGGCTCAGTGTACAGTACCAGAGGCCTGGCAGCCTGTTGGTCACTAGACCACCCATGAGGATCCTTCCTGGAAGAAGGGCCAAAATACTGAGTGATAATACTTTTCAGAGACTCTCTACCCCTAGTACATGGACAAAACCTTCCCCTGCTGTCAAGGGCTTGAGGATTCATGGGATAGCCAGGCCTGGTGGCTTGTGCCTTTAATCCCAGCACTCAGGAGGGAGGCAGGGGGATCTTTGTAAGTTCCAGGCCAGCTGGGGCTACAGAGAGACCCTGTCTCAAAAAAACAAAGCAAACAAAAAGGATGATGGGAAGATTTGGCATCTGATGGTACCCCCAGAGCCCGCAAGGGAGCTGGGTGGAATCTAATATCTAGAGGACTCTTAGTGGGAGGCTAGGGCAACCCAGCCAAAGGACTGAGTGAGGCCCTCACTCCTTCCCCAGGGAGCTGGAACTCAGGGCCAGGGGCTGAGGCTGAGGTTCTGACACCTCCTGGCCAGAGGTCTAACAGGGCTTTGCTGGGAAGGGAGGGCAGGGTGGGATGTATCTGGTTCTTATCAGTTGCTCTTAGGCCCCTAGGTCACATGGGCCACTGCTGGGAGCCTCCTGAGAGTCTCAGGGCCATCTCAGTCCCGGAGATAAGGCAGGCAGCCCCTAGCCAGTTCTGTTGACAAGACAGAGTGCTCCAAGCAGGCCCAGGCCAGCCCCCACCCCGCCCCTTAGCTGGTCCAGCCCACTTGGCCTGACTTCCTCTCCTTAAAAGGCCAAGTTTTGGAGAAGACTAGGGAGGGGTCGTTGGGGCCTTGAGACAGCTGTCCCCTCCACTCCCAGGAAACAGTGGACTAGCCTGGGGGAATGCAGGGGCCTCAGGCCAGCCCCAGGGTTCATAAAATCTCTGCCTGGACCCCAACTGCAGGCCCCTGTACCTGATCTTGTGGCTACTTCTCTCTCCATCCCAGCCCCCAAACTCGTTCCTGTTGTGTCTTTGAAGATACTGAGGCCACAGGGTTGCTGGGCCTGGCCTGTGACATTCTGATGGTGGGGAATGGGGGTTAGAGAAGAGCAAAAGATTCCCTGGAGCCTGAGGGGCATACACAACGGACCACCTAAGTTAGGACCAGCAAGGCATCTTAGCTACATGTGACCCTGGACAAGTTTCTCTCTCTCTCTCTCTCTCTCTCTCTCTCTCTCTCTCTCCCCCTCCCACACACACACTTCCTTTCTTTTTCTCAGTGTTGAGGCTTGATCCTAGGGCTATGCAAGTACTTTACTGCTCAGCTACCACCTCAGCCCCCTTTAACGTTTTTCTTTTGCGACAGGATCTGTCACTACGTTGCCCAGGCTGACCTTGAACTGGTTCAATCCTTTTGCCTCAGTTTTGAGATTACAGGCTTCTGTTACCAAACCCAGCTATTTTGTTGTTTCAATTTTTGTTTTTGTGGGGCTGGAGAGATGGCTCAGCAGTTAAGAGCATTGGTTGCTCTTGCTGAGGATCTGGGTTCAATTCCCAGCACCCACATGATGGCTATCAACTGTCTGTAACTCCAGTTCCAGGTGACCTGACACCCTCTTCTGTTCTCCGTGGGCACTGCATGACATGGGTGCACTTACATGCAGGCAATATACTCATACACATAAAATAAAAATAGTAAATTAAAAAAAAAGATTTTATGAGGCTGGAGAGATGGCTCAGCAGTTAAGAGCACTGACTGCCCTTACTGAGGACCAGGGTTTGATTCCCATCACCCACATGGTGGCTACTAACTGTCCTTAACTCCAGTTCCAGGGGAATCTGACACCCTCTTCTGACCTCCATGGCATTGCATGACACGGGTGCACTCACATACATGCAGGCAATATACTCATACACATAAAATAAAAAAAATAAATTAAAAAAAAAAAGATTTTGTTTTTGAGACAGGGTCTGGCTATGTATGTAGCCCTGGCCTGACTAGAACTTGTTATATAGACTAGGCTGGCCCCAAACTTGTGGCAATCCTCCTGGCTCTGCCTCCAAAGTGCTGGGATTACAGGATGTGGTGAGCCATCACATCCAACTAGGTTAGTTACTTTTGCTTACAGCCTCAGTTTCTCTTCTCTGTCAATGGGGAAGTAGAGTGAAGTGTTGGTTTCCTTTGTCATACACTTTGTCAGACCTGGATAAAGAGAGCGGGGAGGGATGTTTCCTTCCAGGAGTGCTTGCCCAGGTGCATGAGGTGCTGGGTTCAGATTTCCAGCATGCAATAAACTGAATGTGATGGTGGACAGCTGTGACCCCAGTACTTGGGAGGTGAAGGCAGGAGGATCAGAAGTTCGGTCATCCTCTACTACATAGGAAGTTCAAGGCCAGCCTGGGCTATATGAGACCTTGTCTCAGAAATGAATGCCTGATGGGAACTGGACAAATGGTTCTATAATTAAAAGCCCAGATGACCAGAGTTTAATTCGTGGCACCCATGTTGGGCAGCTTAAAACTTGTAACTCCAGCTCCAGAGGGTTCAATGCCTCTCTGGTGTCCACTGACACCCACAATCACATTCACATACCCACACACGGATACATGATTAAGAATAAAATAAATTGCTAGGCATGGTGGCAAACACCTTTAACCCCAGCACTTGGAGGGCAGAGGCAGGCGGATCTCTGTGACATCCAGGCAAACTTGGTCTACATAGCCAGTTCCAGGACAGCTACCTGGAGACCCTATCTCAAAAGAAACAAAAAAAAAAAAAAAAAAAAGGAAAAGAAAAAATAGAAAAAACCCCACACTATTTCAAAAAATAAAATGCGAGGAATACAGTTTGATGGAATGCCCTGGGTTCAATTCCCAAAGAAAAGTGGGGCCTGGCCCTCCTCCCACCCCTCAGGGAATGTGGGTCTGCTGTGCTGTGATAGGCTGGAGACAGGGTCTTTGGGCATCCTCTGGCTCCAAGCTCTTGCCAGGGATCTGGGCTTGTCTCTACCTAGCTTAGGGCCTCAGTTTCCCTCTTTTGTGCTTCAGGGAGCGTGGTGAGGAGCCGGGCTGGGGGATGGATGGGTCGGCAGGATTGGGGGCTGGGACGTTCCCTCCCTCCTGTCTCCTCCCACGGCCGCTGCCCACGGGTAGTCCATAAAAGGCAAGGCGTGCAGGTCGTGCAGCCAAACTTAGTCATGGGGCCACTGCTGTGCGCCGGGTACTGACTTCCTCCATCACTTCCCGTTTCGAGTGCCTGGCCCCCGAGGGGATCTGAGGTGTGGGCCTGGCTGTTGAAATGTCCCTGGTCCCTGGGTTCCACGAAGGGGACCTGCCCAAGGCGGGGGAGGGGAGGCCACCGGAGAATGGGGATGCAACCTGCTGATCTCCGAAGCTGCTGTCCTGTAGAAGAGCAGGACAGCCAGCCCAGAGGGGGTCAGCCAGCTCAGGGGACACACTGGGGGCTTGCTTCTGCGGCCTGCTACAGATTTGCAGATGTTGGGCTTTTTGGAGGGGGTAGTTTTTTGAGACAGGGTCTTCCTGTAGCCCCCCACCCCCACCCCAGTTGGCCTGGGACTCACTATGTTAGACCAGGCTGGCCTTGATTTCCCAGAGATCTGCCTACCTCTGCCTCCTGGGTGCTGGGATTAAAGGTGTGTACCTCCATGCCCCATCAGTGTAGTTGTTTTGAAACAGCCTCACAATGTAGCCCACGCTGCCCTGAAACTCTATGTAGACCAGGTTCGTCCTAAATTCAGAGTTAGGGAATCTCATAAAAATCTGCCTACCTCTGCCTCCTGAGTGCTGCGATTAAAGGAGTGCACTACCATGCCTCATTAGGTGTTGTTTTGAGACTGAACCTCACTGTGTAGCCCAGGCTGTCCTAGAACTCACTGTGTAGACCAGGCTAGCCCTAAACTCTTGGCACTCCCTCTGCCTCAGCCTTTGGAATGCTGGGATTACAGGAATGAGCTACCATCATGGGCAAGGAATTTATAAGCTTATGAATGCATTGAGACTTTTAGGGTGCAAATGTTAGCCTGAAGGGAGCAGGAGAGTGAGGTGGAAACTTATTTGTTATTTAATTTGTCAGTGCTCTAGGTAGAGGTAGGGCCTCACACATGCTAGACAAGTGCTCCACTACGGTGCTATGTAGGGACTGTTTGTGTATTTCTTTGAAATATGGTCTCATGTAGCCCAGGTTGGGTTTGAACTTTTAGTGTTTTGTTTTGTTTTGCTTTGTTCGTGTTTTGGTTTTTTGAGATAGGGTGTCCCTATAGTCTCAGCTAGCCGGGCTTCTGGCCTTGAACTCTTTATACTCCTGCCTCTACCTCCGAAGTACTGGGTTAAAAGATGTGCACTGGTTACCCAGATCTTTTATTTACTTACTTTTAGGTTTTATTTATTTTATGTGTATGAGTGTTTTCCTGCATGTTTGTTAGTGCACCTGTGTTATGCAATGCTTGAAGAGGCCAGAAGAGGGCGTCTGATCCCCTGGACCTGGTGTTTTGGACCTTGTTAGCTGCCATTGTGGGTACTGGGATTCAAACTCAGGTCCTCTGCAAGAGCAGCCAGGGCCTTAACCATTGAGCCAAGCCCTCTTTCCAGCACCCCCTTCCTGTTGTTTCTTTTTGAACTTTAAAAAAAAAATTATTTATTGTTATTTTACGTGTATGTGTGTATTGCCTGCATGTAGGTGAGTGTGCCCATGTCATGCAATGCCCGCGGAGGTCAGAAGAGGCTATTGGATTCCCCTGGGACTGAAGTTATAGACAGTTGTTAGTTGCCATGTGGGTGCTGGGATTCAAACCTGGGTCTTCTGCAAGAACAACTCTTAACCGCTGAGCCATCTCTCCACCCCTGTCCCCGTTGTTATATTGAGATAGTATAATATAATTTGCCTAGGCTGGCCTTAAGCTCATTCTGTATCTCAGCCTGGCATTGATCTTTCCATTCTGCCTCAGTCTCCTGAGTGGCTGGTGTCATAGACCTACACTGCCAGGCTGGGGGGAAATGGACAAATCTCAAATCTTACCTTTCTTTGAGAAAACAGCTTCATGAATTATGGAAAGAATTTGTCCGCCTCTGGGTGCTATGGCTCTATTCCTCCAGGTAATTTTCCATAGTTTGATACATCTATGTGGTAGGACATAATCCCAGAACTAAGGAGGCAGAGGCAAGAGGATCCAGAGTTCAAGGCCAGCCTGGTTTATATAAAGAGTTCTAAGATCCTGTGTCAAAAAAAAGGAGCTAACACTTTCCAGAAACGGTGGGGGTGGTGGTGGTTGAATATAGTCATGAACTTCTCGGACCCTCAGTTTCTTTTTTTCTATGTACTAATTTCTCTGGGGGTTGTTTATTATGAAAATGGTATGAGATGGTACAAAGGTTAAGTGTGAGACCCAGTTACACAGTAGGTGCTCAACAAAGGGCTCTGGTGTTTTAAGTCCCCCTTGGGAGGAGGAAACACTTGCTGAGGTGGCTGGAGAGGCTTGTGTTTCTGAGGAATGGGGCCAGCCAACCCCAGGCCCAGTCTGTCCAGTCCTAGCTTGTCCCGTCCTGTCCTGTCCTGTCTTGCCCTGTCCTGTCCCTTAGGCTGGGGTCACTTTAGGTGATGCACAAGGCCAGCATACCCAGTTGGGCAGGTCACTTGGGCTCCAATTCCAAGTGGCTGGAACCTCAGCAGCCTGTTTGGGCATTGAGGACATCTAGGTGGGTGGCAGGTACAGAGCTCAGTGAGCCCCAGAGGACTTGGGATGGCCAGAGGTGAAAAGGATGAGGGTGTGGGATGAGGAAAGGGCTCCAAAGAAGGAGAAGAGAACAGGTGTGGTGGCACATGCCTGGAATTCTAGCACTCAGAAGGCTGAGTGGACAGAAAGTTCCAGACCAGGGCCAGATTGATGGCTCACCTGCACTTACCATGCAAGCTTGAAGACGAGTTCAGTGGCCAAGTGGCCAGAACCCAAGATAGGAGAGAACTGTCTCCCAAAAGTTGTCCTCTGACATCCACAAGCAAGCCATGGCACAGGTGCACCTGCACACACACACACACACACACACACAGACACACACACACACACACACACACACAGAATAATCGTTTAAAATTTTTAAAAAATATTTTATTATTTTTGTTTGTTTGCTTATTTTTTTTTGTTGTTGTTGTTTTTTGTCTTTTTTGAGACAGGATCTCCCTGTAGCCCCAGCTGTCCTGGAACTCACTATGTAGACCAGGCTGGCCTTGAACTCACAGAGATCCACCTGCTTCTGCCTTCCAAGTGCGGGGATTAAAGGAGTGCGCCACCAAGCCTGGCTTATTTTTATTTGTGTGTATATAAGTGTATTGCCTGCATGTATGTAAGTGGACCTGTGTTCGGCAATGTCCTTGGAGGTCAGAAGAGGGCGTTGGATCCCCTGGAACTGGAGTTAGGTTATGGAGAGTTATTAGCTGCCATGTGAGTGGTAGGGTGCTGGAAATTGAACCCAGGTCCTCTACAAGAGCAGCCAGTACTCTTAACTGCTGAACCATCTCTTCAGCCCCCTTAAATTTTTATTTATTTATTTATTTATTTATTTATTTATTTAGATTTAAGGCCGGGCATGGTAGTGCAAGTTTTTAATCCCAGCATTGGGGAAGCCAAGGCAGGCAGATTTATGTGAGATCCCAAGCTAGCCTGATCTACATAGTGAGTTCCAGACTAATCAGGGATACATAGTGAGAACTGTCTCAAACAAAACAAAACAAAGCAAATAAGTAAAAAATAAAAGAAAGAAAAGAAATGAAAATTCTAGACCATCTTGAGTTGCATCCTAACACCCCATTTCAGAACAAAACAACAAGAAAAGGAGGTTGCCTGCCCTCTTGTTAGATCAGTGTGAGTACTGGACACCTTACCCATCCCTGTGACCCTCATAGAAATATTAAGACCCTCAAGGGCAGAAAGCCTTAAGCAACTTGGTCAAAGTTCTTGGTCAAAGAAGAAGAGGAGGATGAAGGGGAGAGGGAAGGGAGGAGGGGGAGGGGGGAAAGAGGAGGAGCAGGTGAGGGAGATGGAAGGGAGGAGACAGGAAAGTCTAGGAGTGTAAAGAAGAGGCAGGGACAGTGCAGAAGCCACAGCCAGCTTTTAAGTGAGACCAGCAGGCTGGAGGTGCCTCTCAGGCGCCATCTAGTGGGGACCTTCTCTGCCATCATCCCTGGCAAGGTGGACCAGTGACATCCTCATCCTATGCTTTAAAGACTAGGTGGACTCAGGTTTGGTGGCTCACACCCGTAGTCCCAGCACTGTGAGGCAGGAGGATCATCGTGGATTCAAGGCTAGCTTGGGCTACATGGTGAATTCCTGGATAGCCTGAGCTACAGAGTAGGACCTTGTCTCTACAAACATAAAAAAGAAAAACAAAAAATGAGCAAGATGGCTCAGCTGGCACTTGTCACCAAGCCTGAGGACCTGAACCCATGTCCCCTGAACCCACATGGCACAAGAAAACAAAGTCCTGCAAGTTGTCCTCTGACCTCCTTGTGCATACTCAGTATATACAATTAATTAATTAATAATTAATTAATGGAACTGGAAAGATGGCTCATCAGTTAAGAGCACTGGCTGCTTTTCCATCAAACCAGGGTTTGATTCCTAGCACCCACATGGTGACTAAGAACCCCCTGTAACTCCAGTTCTAGGGGATCCAGTGCCTTCTGACCACCATAGCCATTGCACAATATGAGTATGAAGTACACTTTATTTTTCATTTTTATTTTTTTGTCTTTTTGAGATAGGGTCTCCCTGTAGCTCCAGCTGTCCTGGAACTCACTATGTAGACCAGGCTGGCCTTGAACTCACAGAGATCCACCTGTCTCTGTCTCCTGAGTGCTGGGATTAAAGGTGAGTGTCACCATGCCCGGTCTAACATGTCTTTCTTTCTTTCTTTCTTTCTTTCTTTCTTTCTTTCTTTCTTTCTTTCTTTCTATTTATTTATGTCTTTTTTTTTTTGAGACAGGGTCTCCCTGTAGCCCCAGCTGACTCACTATGTAGACCAGGCTGGCCTCAAACTCACAAAGATCCACCTCCCTCTGCCTTCCAAGTGCTGGGATTAAAGGCGTGCACCACCATGTCCAGGTGTTCATTTATTTTTAATGTTTTATTATTTTTATTTTATGTGTATAAGTGTGTTGCCTGCATGTATGTGAGTGCACCCATGTTGTGTGATGCCGTGGAAGTCAGAAGAGGGCTTCGGATTCCCCTGGAACTGGAGTTAAGGACGGTTCATAGTCGCCATGTGGGTGCTGGGAATCAAACCTGGGTCCTCCGCAAGAGCAGTCAGTGCTCTTAACTACTAAGCCATATCTCCAGCCCCACATGGATACATTTATGCACATGCGGACAGAACACTTGTACACATAAAATAAAAATAAATTTTTTTTTGTGTGTGTTTTTTTTGAGACAGGGTCTCCCTGTAGCCCCAGCTGGCCTGGAACTCACTATGTAGACCTGACTGGCCTCTATCTCACAGAGATCTGCCTGCCTGTGCCTGCTGAGTGTGGGAACTAAAGGCATGCACCACCATGCTGAGCTATAAATAAAAAAAATTTTTTTAATTAAAAAATAAAATATATTTTATCCGGGCATGGTGGTGCATGCCTTTAATTCCAGCACTTGGGAGACAGAGGCAGGTAGCTCTCTGTGAGTTCCAGGTTAGCTGGGGCTACAGGGAGAACCTGTCTCAAAAAGACCAAAAACAAAAAAACATTGAATAACCAGTAAAGGGAATTAGCTGAATTCTCCTGTGTGCAGCCCACCATGGGCACCACATATATAAGCACCCCTTTCCCAGTCCTTGGGAGGAAGGTCACCCCAGGCCTGATGAACAATAGTGACTGTGGAGAAAATGTCCAACAACAGGAGTGTTCCCTATCCAGGCATGGTGGTACATGCCTATTATCCCAGCACTCTGGAGGCAGAGGCAGATAGGTAGATCGCTGTGAGATCCAGGCCAGCTTGGTCTAAATACCATCTGGAGCTACAGGAAGACCCTGTCAGAAAAACATCAAAAGGATTAAGGATGTAACTCAGTTGTTAGACTGCTTGCCTAGCATGTATGAAGCCTTGGGTTCAATTCCTAGCACCACATAAACCAGGCATGGTGGCACACTTCTGTAGTCTTAGTACTGGGGAAGTGGAGGCAGCAGGGTCATCCTCAACTACAGATACTGGGTTCAAAGCCAGCCTGGGATGTATGTCTCAAAAAAAGGGTGGCGGGGGGGGAGGTGCTTGAGAGATGATGGCTCAGTGGTTAAGAGCATTTGCTGCTCTTGCACAGGACCCACATGGTGACTGTCCACAGAGATCTGCCAGCCTTTGCCTCCTGAGGACTGGGATGACAGGTGTGTGTACCCCTCCTAGCTTTGAATGAATATCATGTTTTGTCTTTTGCTTTAATTGTCATTTTTCTTTTTAAAAATATTTTATTGAAGCTGGGCATGGTGGTGTACACCTTTAGTCCCAGCACTCAGGAGGCAGAGGTAGGTGGATCTCTGTGAGTTCGAGGGCAGCCTGGCCTCCATAGTGAGTTCCAGGCCAGCTGGGGCAAGACAAAAACATTTTTTTATTGACTATTATTTTTAATATTTTATTTATTTTTTAATTTTATGTGTATGAGTGTATTGCATGCATGTATGTAAGTGTATCCATTTCATACAATGCCCACAGAGGTTAGAAGAGGGTGTTGGATCCCCTGGAACTGGAGCTATGGATGGTTGTTAGCTGCCATGTGGGTGCTGGGAATCAAACTTGGGTCTTCTGCAAGAGCAGCCAGTGCTCTTAACCATTGAACCATCTCTCTAGCCCCCTTTTTTCTTGGTCTTTTTTTTTTACATAGAGGCTTCCTGTAGCCCTAGTTGACTGACCTGGAACTCACTACGTAAACCAGCCTGGCCTCTATCTCACAGAGATCCACTTTCCTCTGCTTCTCAAATGGTTGAATTCAAGGGCTGTGCCACCACATCCAGCTAATGTCATTTTTCTTAAAGCTTGCTTCTACTAAGGGGTCCCCAGAGTTGGAGGGTCCAGTGTGGTATGCACTGCAGACAGGTCGAGCCCTGGTGCCTCCTGTTGCCAAAGTCTAGCAAGAAGTTGGCTGGCAGGCTCTCTGGGAAGTGAAGTTTGCACTTCCATCCCAATCCTGGGGTCTAGAGGAGACTAGTGGGTCTGGAGCTGAGAGACAATTGTTCTGAGATGGACACCTGGCTACTAGGGACATTGTACTCTTGGTGTAATGGTTCCCATGCTGCTCAACATATCATGGATTGGGAGGCCTGGCTGTCCACGAGCATCATGCCACAAGCTGGTGCTCTTGGTTTACACCTGGACATTTCTGCCCCATTGAACTGTCCATTTAAGCTGCTTGGGCATAAGGCTTACACATGTCCCTTCTCCAGATCATGGGCTTTGGCAGTGATAGTGGGCCATATAGATGTATTGGCTTCCACTTGTGCCAGGCACAGAACACAGCTAGTGCAAAGGCCCTGAGGTAGGAGTTGGCTTTGGCTCCAAGTATGTCTGCAAGGGGGACCTATGGGGCTCACTCGGTGGGGTTGACTTCTTTCACCATTGAAGAACTATTTATCAGTGGCAGAGCTTGCAGCCTAATGAAGTGAATGATGCTTATTATGGAAGTGACTGGCAACATTTCTAGGAGGAGGGGCATAGGGGTGGGATGGTGCTGGGGGTAAGGGAGTGGATTTCCCTGCCCCAAGGGCCCTTCTCCGCAGCCGAGGGGGGTACTCCTGAGGGGAGCCCCCCCATCCTTGGGTAGCCCCCATTCCTGAACCTAGACTTTGAGTTTGTTTTTTGTTGTTCTGTTGTTTGTTTTTTGAGGCGGGATCTCCCTGTAGTCCCAGCTGGCCTGGAAGTCTCTATGTAGACCAGGCCTTGAACTCACAGAGATCCACCTGCTCTGCTTGGGATTAAAGGCAGGTGCCACCATGCCCGGCTTCCCCCTGCTCCCAGGTTAGCCTTTGGGGTGGCATCTGGCTCTGCTTTCAACCCAGGAGCCAAGGCAGGGACCTGGACTAGCAAAGTGGTCCCTTCTGGAGTTTAACTCACTTCTAACAAATAAAAGCAGCCACTGGACAAAGCCGGGGAAAGGGAGTCCATAGCCTGCCAGGAGGGTCATTGGGTTACTGGTAGCTGATGGGGCATTGGTGGGGCAATGAGTTCCCAGGCTGTGGAGGGCTTTCCTTAAGATAAGAGCATCGGATCAGAGTAAAGGTACCAATTACCCTTCAATGAAACCTCAGTTCGCCATGCATAAAAGAATGATTCTTGCTGGAATTCTGGGCTAATGAATGTATGTTTCCTGGGTTCCAGATCCAACTTGTCCTCCTTAGGGAAGACCTTCTCGATGTTCAGGAGGACAGTTACAGGCTGGGGGACCTCCCTGAGGAAGGTTCTCTGTAAGGGAGGATCCCACTGTTGAATCACAGCAGCCCAGACCTAGCTAGCATCACTTCTCTCTTGGCTGGGCTGTTCTGCTCCAGGTGACCGCCAGGTGGCGCTAGAAACACGCCTGCGGCGTCAGGCTGGGCAAGGCGCCTGCCTTAAGTCTTCCGACTCCCCCAGGGTGGGGGTGGGGGACCTTCCCTGGATGGCCCCGCAGATCCATTTGAAAGCCCTTTAGGAGGAGGGGAGCATGCGGTCACAAAGGCAAAATATAAGCCAGGTGTTGTTCTTCAAGCTTTTAATCCCAGCACTCAGGAGGCAGAGGTTGGGGGGGATCTCTGTGAGTTGGAGGCCAGTCTAGTTTACACAGAGAGCTCCAGGCCAGCTGGGACTACACAGTGAGACCCTATCTCAAAAAAATCAAATGGATGGATGGATGGAAAGATGGAGAGATGAATAGATAGCTAGCTATATTAAGATTCTTGAATTTGGGGTTGGAGAGATGGCTCAGTGGTTAAGAAGCACTGACTGCTCTTGCAGAGAACTCAGGTTAGATTTCCAGCACCCACATGGCAGCTAACAACCATCTGTAACTCCAGTTCCAGGGAATCTCAGGCCTTCTTCTGACCTCCTCAGGCATTGCACAATATGGGTACACTTACATGCAGGCAATACACTCATACATACAAAATAAAAATAATAAATAAATTTTTTTTTTTTTTAAAGATTCTCGAATTTGTGCCAGGGCAATGGCTCAGTGGGTAAAAGTGCTTGTCATGCAAGCGTGATGACCTGAGTTCAATCCCTGGAACTCACATAAAAACCTGGATGCATTAGCTCATATCTGCAATCCCAGCAATCCTACAGCAAAATGGGAGGAGAAAACAGGAGACTTCCAGAAACTCACTGGCAGCAATCCTGTAATACTCAGCTCAGCCACAGAAACAAGAGAAATTGGGTGGAAGGAGTGAATAGACTCCCAAAGAGTTGCCCCCAACCTGTCACTTGCACAGAACTTTCACACACAAGCACACACACACACACACACACACACACACACACACACCTAAATAGAAATAAAAAAGAAACATTCCTGGGCTGACTGTGGTGGCTGACTCCTGTCATCCCAGTACTCAGGAGGTGGAAGCAGGCAGATCTCTGAATTCGATGCCAATCCAGGGCTTCATAGTGAGACCCTATCTCAAACAGGAAAAAAGCAAAATCCTAAATTCAACTCAAAAACACAATCCCCCCCCAAATCTGATTAATGTGTTTTGCACCAAACACAAAGCCCTGAGTTAATTTGTAAGTTCCACAACCTAAGCCCTTCATTAAAAGTAAATAGCAAGCTAGGCTTGGTGGCACATGCCTATAATCCCAGCACTCGGGAGGTAGAGATAAGAGGACCAAGGGTTCAGGGTTATCCTCAGCTACAAAAGGAAGATACCTGGGGCTTGATAGCTAGTCAGTCTAGCTGAATGGGTGAGCTCCAGTGAGAGGCTCTGTATCAAAAAATAAGGTGGAGCCAGGTGTGGGGTGTAAACCTTTAATTTTAGTATTCTGAAGATGGAGGTAGGTGATCTCTGTGAGACTGAGGTCAGCCTGGTCTACATACATAGTAAGTTCCAGTCCAGCTGGGGCTATAGGGAGACACTGTTTGTAAAAACAAAACAAAACCAAAAAAAGGTGGAGGCTGGGCATGGGGGTGCAGGCCTTTAGTCCCAGCACCCAGTACTCAGGAGTTAGAGAGGAAGAGGCGGGAGGATCAAGGCTTGAGGCTATCTAGCCCTGACTGCATGGGACAGTGTCTCCAAAAAATAAAAATTAAAGCC
Source organism: Nannospalax galili (assembly GCF_000622305.1). Taxonomy (NCBI): domain Eukaryota; kingdom Metazoa; phylum Chordata; class Mammalia; order Rodentia; family Spalacidae; genus Nannospalax; species Nannospalax galili. The sequence goes on along the minus strand of NW_008354274.1, from coordinate 372,040 downwards.
GGGCATGATGGCACATGCCTTTAATCTCAGCACTTGGGAGACAGTGGCAGGCAGACCTCTGTGAGAATGAGGCCAGCCTGGTCTACATAGTGAGTTCCAGGCCAGCTGGGGCTATGGGAAGACCTTGTCTCAAAAAAGAAAAATAAAGAAACAAAAATTTTTTGAGACAGGGTCTCCCTGTAGCCACAGCTGGCCTAGATTCACTATGGAGACCAGGCTGGCCTCAAACTCACAGATCTGCCTGCCTCTGCCTTCCAAGTGCTGGGACTAAAAGCGTGAGCCACCATACCTGGCAGAAACAAATAAAATATTTTAAAAGGGCTGGTAAGATGGCTCCGTGGGAAAAGGTGCTTGTTGCCAAGCCTGACAACCTGAGTTTAATACCCATGTGTGGAAGGAGAGAACTGAGTCCTGCAAGATGTTCTCTGATCTCTACACCTATACTATGGCACATGATCACACACACACACACACACACACACACACACACACACACAGTAAAAATAAACAAAGATAGGAGCCTATTGTTTCAGGCTAAGCCACAGCAATGACTCCCAACAGAACAGAATAAAAATCAAAACAGAAGCCTCCGTGTTGAAGTTCAAAGCATCCAATGGAAACAAAAAAAACACCTATTATCTAATCTTCAGAGAAATCAGAAGATGGAGATAACAGCCACATTTTCCAGACAATCCAGTTTAAATCATGGAGTAGCAAAGTTCTAACCAAAAAAAGGTCACTTGAGAAAAGCCGGGATTAACCAGACAGGTGCTTTTCTGTGGTGAGTCTCCTTAATCTCTGCCTGCAAGGTTGCTGTCCTCAGCCTTTCCTATCTAAAGCTTAGCCCATCTAACATTGTCGTCCATGGAAACAAGAGGCTGCCTGATTCTAGAACCCCAAATAGATCATTAAATTCAATTAATTGAGGCCTAGCCTAAAACTAAGTGTTCTATTTAGTTTTTTAATTTTTAAAAACTTTGCTGGGGAGCTGGAGAAATGGCTCAACAGTTAAGAGCATTAGCTGCTCTTACGCAGGACTAGGGTTCTGTTCCCAGAGTCCACATGGTAGATAACAACCACTAGTGACTCCAGTTCCAGGGGCTCCAACACCCTCTTCTGGCCTCCTTGGGCACTGCATAGCAAGGGTACACTTGTATCATGCAGGCAAAACACTCATACCCATAAAATAAAAATAAATAAATAAACATTAAGGGGCTGGAGAGATCGCTCAGCGGTTAAGAACACTGGTTGTTCTTGCAGAAAACCCGGGTTCAAGTCCCAGTACCCACATGGCAGCTAACAACTGTTGGTAACTCCAGTTCTAGGGGATCAAACAGCCTCTTCTGACCTCCACAGGCATTGCACGACATGGGTACACTTACCTACATGCAAGCAATACACAAATACACATAAAACATAAAATAAAGTAAAATAAAATAAACATTAAAAAAATTGCTGGGCATGGTGGCACACCTGTAATCCTAGCACTAAGTAGGCAGAGGCAGGTGGATCTCTGAGTTTGAGACCATCCTGGTCTTCAGAGCCAGTTCCAGCTCGGCCAGGGCTACATATTGAGGTCTCGTCTCAAAAGAGATTTTTCTTTTTT
>NW_008354274.1:351044-370374 GCF_000622305.1 Nannospalax galili | reverse complement strand
CTTAAAAAGAGTTTTTTTTTTTTTTTTTTTTTTTTGGTCTTTTTTGAGACAGGGTCTCCCTGTAGCCCCAGCTGCCCTGGAACTCATATATATAATGTTTTTAAAAAAATATTTTTATTTTATGTGTATGGGGTGTGACTCCGTGGTAGAGCATCTGCCTAGAATCCCCCAGTGAGGGGCTGGAGTGTGACTCAGTGGTAGAGCACCTGCCTATTCAGAGGTCCTAGGTTTCATCCCGGATATTGCAGCAAACAATTCCTTGAGACTAGAGAGATGACTCAGCAGTTAAGAGCACATGTGACTCTTTCGGGGACCTGACTTGGATTCCCAGAACCCATGTCAGGCAGTTCAGCACACAGCACCCAAGTAAACGACCCCAAGCCCCTTGGTAAACTTTACCGTGGATCTTGCTCTTTTTTCATTTCCTTTTCTTTTTGTTTTAAAATTTGACACAGGGTCTCTTGTAGCCAAGGCTGGTGTTAAACTGATCCTCCTGCCTCCACCTCTCCACCAGTACTGGGGTCACAGGTGTGTGCACAATCCCTCCTGTTTTATGCAGTGCTGGAGATGGAACACAGAACCTCGGGCACACTAGGTGAGCCCTCCACTGCCTAAGCCTCAGAGCCAGCCCGGATGCTGCTTCCTTTAGTGGTCATATGATTCACCCACCTCACACATCTTCAGGAAACATCTCTCTACCCCTGAGGGGGCAGGCCTGGGTGACCTAATACCTGTTGGGTCAGGAGGGGCTGGCCTGGGATGATGCAAGCAGACTGGAACTGGTGGGGCAGGGGGTGGGTCCAGGAGCGAGGTTGTCTTTCCTTTTCTTTGCAGACAATAGACTGAGCCTGTGGCCAGAGGTAAGAGGCCAGAGTAGGCCAGGAACCACAATCACAGGGTTTTGCTTTCTTTTGGAGGGATGACTTCTGGTTTCATTGTCCTCCTGAGCTTCTATCCCCTTACTTGGTGCTTAGTCTCATGGACAGGAGGGTCAGGAGCCTCTTCCAGGGCCTTTGGACCATCTGGTGGCTGTGAACTTGAAGTCTGGGAGACGGCTCCTCCAGTCAGCCCCTCTCTTGTCTCCATTGCACACCATTGCTGGAAAGCAAGTGCTTTCTTTCAAGCCCGGCAGCCCATAATTCCAGCACTATGGAGACTGAGATGGGATTGTGAGTCTGAGGACAGCCTGGGCTACCCAGTGGGAAGGGAGGGAGGGAGGAAGGAAGAAAGAGGAAGAGAGGAAGGAAAAGAGTGTAGGAGGGAAAAAAGGAGGGAGGGAGGAAGGGAGGGAAGAAAGTAAAGTGGAGGAGGAAAAGAGAAGGAAGAGAGGGAAGAGAAAAAGAAAGAAAGAAGATAAAGCTGGGCTGGAAGTGGTAGAGCCAGTACTTGGCATGTGTGAGACCCTGGGTTCCATACACAATAAGGGAGGGAGGGAGGGAGGGAGAGAGAGAGAATGGCAAAATGATTATGTTATGGCTAGGCATAGCGACGCATACCTGTAATCCCAGTACTGGGGAGATAGAAGCAAAAGCAACAGAAGTTCAAGGTTATCCTTGGTGAAGTAGTGAGTTCCAGGCTAACCTGAGCTTCCTGAGACCCTGTCCCAAACTAACTATCTAACTAACTAACTAACTAACTAACTAACTAACTAACTAACGAAGGAAATAATAAGGGGAGAAAAAAAACCCAAAAACGTTAGGTTGAATGTTATGAGTGTTTTCCAATTAAATTTCTTGATAGATAAAGTAGCCTATGGATGAATCCGGTTGATCAGGAGAAAGCGCCAGGACATAGCTAAAACTCCATCGGAATAGAGTTTATTAGCAAAGGAACATATGGGACAGATTCCCTTCTGGGCAGGGAAAATGTCTTCCCAGGTCATGAGCTAGGGTCTTTTTAAAGGGGGAGGCTTCTGCTTCCTGCAGAAGACAGATATATTTTTTTTAAGTTGTGGAGGGGAGTGGGAGAGCAGGACTGTTGAAACCTGTCCTCTTCAGAGATCAAAGGGGAAGCCTGCTGTGTTGGCCCAACAGTGGAGAAAAGTCTGCTTCTCTTGACTTCAAAGACCAGGGTGCTTATCAGCTAGGTTCCCTTTTCTCAGGAGCTTGAGAAGTCCTTGAGACCCTGTTGGTGAGGGGGCAGGGCTATCTGAACCTTAACATTTCAGCCTTTTGTGTTATAGGATGGGGACGCCATTGTCATCTTGCTACTTCCTGCTGGACAGGGTTGATGTGGGGGGGCTGGATTAGAGGTCAGTCAGACAGTGGGGGTTCCCTCTTCATGCATCTCAACAAGGTCCTCTAGTGTTGACAGGAGCGTGTATACATGTGGAGGGAAGGAAGTAACAACAGATTACAATTAGTATGAGAGTAAGAGTTAGTTTTTGGATTTGGTCCTGGAAATATCTGAAGAGGCAAGGAGCAATGGCTAGCACCAAGGTAGTAGCTTATTTTTCTTTCTTTTTTTTTTTTTTCTTCTGCCAGGGCTGAACTCTGAACTCGAGAGTGATGGACACAGGATTTGTTTTCAGGTGTTTTAATAGCTGTTGAAGTGGCTAGAATCAGAGTCGCTGTTGGAGTGGCTAGAATCAGAGTCAGTTACCTCTCAAAGGCTTCTAGATAGGGAGGGAAAACAAATTTAGCCAATCACTTAATTTTTTGGCTAGAACAATAGTGGGTTGCCTCTCTTAGCTATAGGTGGGCACTACAGTATTGCAGACCAAGATTTGATGTCTTACATCTGAGTAACATTTCATCAATGAGAGATAATTGTCTAAATAACATAAGAACTTATATCTAATGTTTGGGATGTATAATCCCTTGAACTCTTAAAATATACTGATGACTTTAATTTTTGGTTATACTTTCCTTTTGGTTGTTTAAGACCATACTGTTGGCCCAAATAAACCAATTTATTTTTACTCTTAAGGTCATATGAGGATTTGGACCTCAGAGGTCACATGGGCTTGGGGGGAGCCCCTGGCTCCTCAGGCTTTTCTTTTACCAGTTCCTTCTACGTGAAGATAAGTCAAAAGGTCTTGTTTGACTGGGGTTTCACTTGGAAGCAAGGAGAAAATGTTTCCTCTGTGTTGACCCTCCTCTTTGAAGACTGGACACTGGTTCAAGTCCATTTTCTGCAGTCTCCATGGCCCCCCTGAACAAGAGGATAGGTGACTCTCCAAAGTCACAGGACATTTCAAGAGATGCTCCATAGCCCCTGGAACTTGTTTGACCTTGGAGGGCCAGGAACAAAAATTTGTCCCTTTAAGTCCCTCTTACCAGATTAATATAGGCCTTAGAGTCTGGCTAGTAAACATCCAACAAGATTAGTTCCACCAGTCTGGTACATTAATTACCATGTGCTATGTAGATAGAGCTTGGGCAACATCCTTAAACAAACCTTGACTAGACATCCTTAGACTAGTTGACTAAGCTACGACCTTAGAAATTTTAAGATTATCTATGTATTATCTTTGTCTCATTTTAAATTTATAGAAACCTGGTGAGTAGGTGTGATGGGGAATGGCTGAGGTGGGGTTCAAGATTTTTAATTTAAGAAACCCAATACAGCTGTACTCAGAGCCAAAACCTTACATTTCTATTTTTATATTTTATTTATTATTTTTATTTTATGTGTATGAGTGTATTGCCTGCATGTATTTAAGTGCACCCATGTCATTCAATGCCCACAGAACTGGAGTAATGGACAGTTGTTAGCTGCCATGTGGGTGCTGGGACTTGAACCCAGGTCATCTGCAAGAGCAGCCAGTGCTCTTACCCACTGAACCATCTCTCCAGTCCCTTTTTAGCTACTTTTAATATTCTAGTACCAGGTTCCCACATATGGTGGGCAGGTGCTTTACCAATGAACTATGTCTCCAGCTTAAATTGTTTTTATTATTTTGTTTCATTTTTTTGAGACAGGGTCTCCCTGTAACCCCAGCTGTCCTGGAACTCAGTATGTAGGCCAGGCTGGCCTTGAACTCACAGAGATCCACCTGCCTCTGCTTCCTGAGTACTAGGATAAAAGGCTTTTTAAAAATTTTTAAAATTATGTGTATGTTTGTCTGTATGAGGATATGTGTGTATGTGAATTCAGTTGCCCAGGGAAGCTAGAAGAAGGCATCAGACTCCCTTGAAACTGGAGTTACAGACCCTTAGGAGCTGCCATGTGTGTGCTTAGAACCGAACTTAAGCAGTAAGTGCCCTTTTTTTTCTTTTTTTTCGTCTTTTTTCAGACAGGGTCTCCCTGTAGCCCCAGCTGGCCTGAAACTCACTATTAGACCAGGCTGGCTTTGAACTCACAGAAATCTGCCTGCTTCTGCCTCCCAAGTGCTGGGACTAAAGACATGCACCGCCATACCTGGCTCTCTCCAGACTCTTAAACTTTTAAAGTCCTCTTGGCAAGAGCAAGGTGACTGTGGACTGTGCCCACCTAGAACCAGACTGTTCCTCACTGGGGGTGGGGGTGGGGTGTCCTCTAGTCCTCTGGTGCACACCCAAAAGAAGTTTTGGGAGATGGAATGGCATCTACCGTTCTTTCTCCCTTCTCCCCATGCTCCTCCCTCCAGCTTTAAGGAAACCCGAAGGAAACCCCCCTCAGAAGACCTGGGACGCTTACTAAACAGGAAACCAGGGCTCTGGCTTCTTCCAGTGCTAAAGCTTCCTTTCCAAACCTCCTGGGATGTGAAGAGAAACAGCTGCCCTGGGCCAGTTAGGACAGCCAAAAAAGCAAAATGATTCCATTTCCAGGCGAACCCTCCCAGGCTGATTTGTCTCTCCAGGCCAGTGTAGGAGATCTGCTCACCCACTCAGGCCCCTGGTTTGCTGGGTGGCCTAGGGCAGGTTTCTTACCCTCTTTGGGCTGTGGGTGAGTGAAGGCCTTGGGTTGGATGGCCTGGGGTGGGGGTGGGGTGCCACCCAGTATAGATGACCCTTAGAGGAGTCCTCAACTGGCTAGAGATCTACCAGGCACCTGACATTTGGTTTCTTGTGTTTTTTTGAGACAGGGTCTACCTGTAAAGCCAGCTGTTCTGAAACTCGCTATGTAGACCAGGCTGGCCTCTATCTTACAGAGACCTGCCTGCCTCTGCCTCCCAAGTGCTGGGTTAAAGGCCAGAAGAGGGCGTCAGATCCCCTGGAACTAGAATTATAGAAGGTTGTGATCCACCTTGTGGGTCTGGGAACCAAACCCAGGTCTTCTGCAAGAGAAGCCAGTGCTCTTAATTGCTGAACCATCTCTCCAGCCTCCCTTATTTTAATTAAAATGCTTTTAAGATTAATTTTTAATTAATTAATTTTTTTTTGTCTCTTTGAAACAGGGTCTCCCTGTAGCCCCATCTGTCCTGGAATTCACTATGTAGACCAGGCTGGCCTCAAACTCACAAAGATCTGCCTGCCTCTGCCTCCCAAGTGCTGGGATTAAAGGCGTGTGCCACCATACCCGGCCTAGATTAATTTTTAAAATTATGTGTATGTGTGTGTCTGTGTATGGAATATGTGCATGTGAGGTCAGTACCCACAGATCAGATTCCCCTAAAACTGGAATTACAGGCAGTTTTGAGCCTGAGCTACCAGAGACCCTCTGAAAGAAGGAGGAAGAGGCAGAAGAGTAGGAAGAAGAAAAGGAGAGTGAAGGGGAAGGAGGACGAGAAGGAGGAGGAGTAGAGGAAGAGGGAGAAGGGGAGGGGGAGGGGGACGAGGAAGAAGGCTGACTGTTTGAGAAAGCTTGGACTATTTGAGACTCTGTCTCAAAAACCAAGAATTGGGGCTGGAGAGACGGCTCAGCAGTTAAGAGCACTGGCTGCTCTTGCAGAGGACCCAGGTTCGGTTCCCAGCACCCACATGGTGGCTAACAACCAGCTGTAATTCCAGTTCCCTGAGATCCAACGCCCTTTTCTGGCTTCTCTTGGCCCTGCATGCATGTGGTGTGCTTGTATACATGCAAGCAAAATACTCATATACATAAAAATAAAGAGAAATAAATGAGCAGGGTGTGGTGGCACACACTTTTAGTCTCAGAACTTAGAAGGCAGAGGCAGGCAGATCTCTGTGAGTTTGAGCCCAGCCTGGTCAACATAGCAAATTCCAGGCCACCTGGGGCAACAGGGAGACCCTGTCTCCAAAAGAACAAAACAACAACAGCAAAAATAAATTTAAAAATTGCAAAAAAGGGCCAGGCGTGGTAGCATACACCTTTAATCCCAGCACTCGGGAGGCAGAAGCAGGTGGATCTCTGTGAGATCCAGGCCAGCCTGGTCTACATAGTGAGTTCCAGGACAGCTGGGGTTACAGGGAGACCCTGCCTCAAAAAGACCAAAAAAAAAAAATTGCAAAAAAAACAAAAATAAATAAATAAACACAAATTTTTTTGTTTTTCGTCCTCCAGAGGCTGGGATTTTAGGCAGTGGCACGTATCTTTACTCCCAGAAGTGGGGAGGCAGAGGCAGGCAGATCTTTGTGAGTTTGAGGCCAGCCTGGTCTACATAGTGAGTTCCAGGACAGCTGGGGTTACAGGGAGACCCTGCCTCAAAAAGACCAAAAAAAAAAAATTGCAAAAAAAACAAAAATAAATAAATAAACACAAATTTTTTTGTTTTTCGTCCTCCAGAGGCTGGGATTTTAGGCAGTGGCACGTATCTTTACTCCCAGAAGTGGGGAGGCAGAGGCAGGCAGATCTTTGTGAGTTTGAGGCCAGCCTGGTCTACATAGTGAGTTCCAGGACAGCTGGGGTTACAGGGAGACCCTGCCTCAAAAAGACCAAAAAAAAAAAATTGCAAAAAAAACAAAAATAAATAAATAAACACAAATTTTTTTGTTTTTCGTCCTCCAGAGGCTGGGATTTTAGGCAGTGGCACGTATCTTTACTCCCAGAAGTGGGGAGGCAGAGGCAGGCAGATCTTTGTGAGTTTGAGGCCAGCCTGGTCTACATAGTGAGTTCCAGGACAGCTGGGGTTACAGGGAGACCCTGCCTCAAAAAGACCAAAAAAAAAAAATTGCAAAAAAAACAAAAATAAATAAATAAACACAAATTTTTTTGTTTTTCGTCCTCCAGAGGCTGGGATTTTAGGCAGTGGCACGTATCTTTACTCCCAGAAGTGGGGAGGCAGAGGCAGGCAGATCTTTGTGAGTTTGAGGCCAGCCTGGTCTACATAGTGAGTTCCAGGACAGCTGGGGTTACAGGGAGACCCTGCCTCAAAAAGACCAAAAAAAAAAAATTGCAAAAAAAACAAAAATAAATAAATAAACACAAATTTTTTTGTTTTTCGTCCTCCAGAGGCTGGGATTTTAGGCAGTGGCACGTATCTTTACTCCCAGAAGTGGGGAGGCAGAGGCAGGCAGATCTTTGTGAGTTTGAGGCCAGCCTGGTCTACATAGTGAGTTCCAGGACAGCTGGGGTTACAGGGAGACCCTGCCTCAAAAAGACCAAAAAAAAAAAATTGCAAAAAAAACAAAAATAAATAAATAAACACAACTTTTTTTGTCTTTCGTCCTCCAGAGTCTGGGATTTTAGGCAGTGGCACGTATCTTTACTCCCAGAAGTGGGGAGGCAGAGGCAGGTGAATCTCTGAATTTGAGGCCAGTGTGGTCTACATAGGGCGTTCCAGACCAGCCAGTGCTACATAGGGAGACCTTGTGTCTCAAACCACTCGCCCCCAAACAGCAACAACAACCCCTAGATTTTTAAGAGTTCAGGATTTTCCAAAAGCCTGAATAAGTAAAGATGAGATGTCTGGAGCCCTGGCAGCCATCTCATGACTTTAAGGTGTTCAGCCTGAGTATAAAGCAGACTTGTTGAAGATGTCAAAGTGAGGATGAGGGTATTATAGGGTCTTTTCCTGCCTGTGTTCAGATTACCCTGGGAATTCCCCTCTCTGGGGTTTTCTTGGTTCTTGCCATAATTCAAGGTCTTCCTGCCTGGCTAGCTGACTTGGAGTTTTTTTGTTTCTCCAATTGAAGCCCTCAAGACAGCAAAGGGGAGTTCCCCAAGGTACAGCCAGCTTCTTGGGGAGATAATATGGCAGAATCCCATGGTCCTGCTCAGCATTTTTATGTGAATTAGAGAAGTCTTCCTGGGGTAGAGAATATCCTGGCTTGAGTGTGATTGTCTGACTTCCAGCACAGACAGAAATCCCCCTCCTCCTGGTGGACTACAAGGTTCATCCCCTCCCTTCCAGGCCTTGTGCAGTATACAACCTGTGCAACTGTACATTGAAGCTTTCACAGAGGATACCAAGGTTGTGGAGAGTAGATGGGCTTGGAGCAGGGCTGTGTGGTCAAGGCAGGGACTGTAACACTCAGTTGTCCTGTGTGGGCGCTTGGGACTCATTTGAGGGAGACCCCAAAGGGATTATATGCATGGCCTGTTTACCTGCTAGTTAGTTATTTAGCTTTTTGTTTTGTTTTTGGTCTTTTTGAGATAGGGTCTCCTTGTATCCCAGCTGGTCTGGAACTTGCTATGTAGACCAGGCTGGCCTGGATCTCACAGAGATCCACCTGCCTCTGCCTCCTAAGTGCTGGGATTAAAGGCATGTGCTACCACAGCCAACCCTTACCTGCTAGTTAGGATGAGGCTTCATCCCTCTGTTTTATGCCCTTCAACTGTCCTTATCTCCTGGTGAGAACCCTCATAGTGTATTCTGGGCACACACTGGAAAAGGGTTAGGCTTTGCCAATTTGGGGTCCCTGAACTGGACAGATGATAAAATATGACCCATCCCCACTTTAACCCATGATGAAGACTTCAAACACCCCAGAAGTTATTCCCTTGAAACACCTGTCAGGCTTTTGTGGGAGCCACGTGCCTCTTGCTGTCACTGGACACCATGGAGAAATGCCCAGAGCCTGACAGGCTGAGTACAGACAAGGCACTCAAGTTGAGTCCCTCAGAGTCCTAACATAGCTGCCAGGGCTCCAGACAGCAACATCTTCCAAATATTACCTAAAGTATCCTTTTGATAGCCCTACCACAGGCATTTTACATTAAAAAAAAAATCTCAATGAGGGCTGGAAAGATGGCTCAGTGGTTAAGGGCACTGGTTGCTCTCACAGGGGACCTGGGCTCAGTTCCCAGCATCTACATGGCAACTAACAACCTTCCATAATTCCAGTTCCAGGGGATCTGATGCCCTCTTCTGACCTCCATGGGCATTGTATAACATAGGTACACTTAAACATGCAGGCAAAACATTCATACAAATAAAAACATTTGTTTTTGGTCGTTTTTTGAGATAAGGTCTCTCTGTAGCCCCAGCTGGCCTGGAACTTACTATGTAGACCAGGCTGGCCTTGAACTCACAGAGATCTGCCTGCCTCTGCCTCCCGAGTGCTGGGATTAAAGGCATGTGCCACCACGCTAGGCTAAAAACAAAATAATTTTTTTAATTTTAATTTTTATTTAATAACCACATGATTAGAAGAAGCATTTCATTACAGCTTTAACTTATTCAGTAACAATCTCCAGAACAAGGTTACATCTCTTTCAAAAGTGGCTGTAAATTTTTAGATTCACAGTTGAATTAATAGTTATACAGTATTGAACTCAGTATAAACCCTGTAAGAAAAACAAAATAATTTTTAAAAAACTCAGCAAAATAGAACAAAAATGTGGTTAAGTGCTGTGTGCACACTAGGTAGCATGCTACTGGGCAGAGAAGGTTCTAGAATGTTTCCTTCATTGCAGAGTTCTGTCAGATAGCTGCCCTGACTTCCAGGGAAAATCAGACTTTGCTAAAACATGCTGAAGCTCTGTTTGTGGGTGCTCAACTGGGGGTCAGGATCTAGCAGTAAACTATGGGGGAAAAATCTCAGAAGTGCTAGGTTGTGCTAGAACTCAGTTGTTAGAAAAAACGAGAGTCTGGTAAGAAGGGGCCATCGGAAAAGGCTCAGCAGGAAATGCACATGGTGTGTGCAAAGGCTCTGGGGTTGGAGGAGAAGAGCTCATGAGGATGGACTGTAAAGAGAGAGGGGAGATCAATAGCTGCCAGTCCCCAAGCAGTGCTGAGAGGATTGGCTTTTGAGATTTCTGGTGGGCACAGGGAACCATGGCATGGGTGTGTGCTGGAGGAGCAAGTCCAGATTTGTCTTTCAGGAAGTTGCACAGCTGCATGGATTAAAGGGAGGAGGGAGGACAGCAGCAGCTGTCCCTGTAACCAGTGCTTGGAATGTCCCCCTTTTTTTGTAAAAGAGAGATAGAAGAGAGGGGAAGGAGAGGAGAGAAGAAGAGAGAAGAGCAGAGGAATAACTACAGAGTCCCATGTAGCCCAGACTGACTTCCAACTCACTATATAGCTGAAGATGACCTTGAACTTCTGATCCTCTGTCTCTACATTCTGAGTGCTGGATTACAGGTGTGCACCACCACAACTGGTTTATGTAGTGCTGGGGATGGAATCCAGGGTTTCATGCTTAACACACAAGTGCTTTACTAACTGAACCACAATCTCAGCCCAATTAAAAATTTAAAAATTGTTTTCTGCTGGGCGTGGTGGCACATGCCTTTAATCCCAGCACTCGGGTGGCAGAGGCAGGTGGATCTCTGTGAGTTCAAGGCTAGTCTGGTCTACATAGTGAGTTCTAGGCCAGCTGGAGCTGCAGGGAGACCTTGTCTCAAAAAGATTTTTTAAAAAATTAATTTAATTTAATTCAATTTAAAATTAAAAAAATTTTATTTATTATTTTATGTGTTTTGCCTACATGTATACATGTGCACAGAGGCCAGAAGAGAGCACTAGATCCCCGGGAACTGGAGCTATTAATGGTTGTTAGCTGCCATGTGGGTGCTGGAAACTGAACCCAGGTCCTCTGCAACATCCAGTGCTCTTAACCACTGAGCCGTTTCTCTAGCCCCAATTTGCTTATTTATTTGTTTGTTTGTTTATTTTTGAGGCAGAGTCTCATTCTATAATGTAGGTCGGCCTGGAATTCTCCATATAGTAGTCCAGTCTGACTTTCAAATCATGGCAGGCTATTCTCCTGCCTCAACCTCCTAAGTACTGGGATTATAGGTGTGTGCCACTGACCAACCCACACATCTTCTTTTTCAATGTGTATTCCTTTGATTTGTTGTCTTTCCTTCTCTGCACTAGTTCTCTCTCTCTCTCTCTCTCTCTCTCTCTCTCTCTCTCATCTATCTATATCTATATCTATCTATCTATCTATCTATCTATCTATCTATATATATATATATGGAGGAGACAGAGAAAGATAGAAAGAGAGATAGGGACAGAGAGACAGAGAGATAGAGATACAGTGAGAGAATGTGTCTTACTATGTAGCCTAGGATGGCCTTAAACTCTTGACAATCTTCCTACCTTGGCATGCCAGCTGGGATTACAGTCATGTGCCACTGCATCTGGCCACTTTTCCATCTGGAACATCAGAATGGGGCTCAGAGCTTGCAGGATCCAGGAAGTCTATGAGGCAGGGTCCTGTAAGCTGGCTCCGATGCCCAGCTTAGGGGCTGGCCATGTATGAAGGGTAGATGGGGCCCTAGGCCAGATATTGTGCCATAGCTCACTAGTATGAGAACCTTGAAGGTCTCTGGGGGCCAGGCTGGGGTGGCGGCCAGGCAGGCAAGGCCAAGGCCTGGCACCATTTGGTGGCCCTTCTCCTGGCAGGGATTGCTTGGCTTGAGCCCTGGTCTGCCCAGGACGCTAATGTCCTTTTAATTAACCAAGCCCTTGCCAAGTGCTGGCCACTATTGTTTCATTTTACAGGATTCAACTGAGACCTTGAGATTGTTCAGCATCTGGCACAGGTATGGAAGGTGGGGAGCCAGGTGTGACATCCTGTCCTAGGGGAAATAGGCTCCTAGCTCTCCTCTGAGGCTAGCCGAAGCCTCTCCCTCAGAAACTTCAGCAAAGATGCTGGGCATGGTGAGGCATGTCTGTAATCACAACATTTGGGAAGCTGAGGTGAAGCAGGAGGATTACAGAGTGTTTGAGGCCAGCCTGGGCTACATAGACCCTGTCTCTACACTCCCCCCACCAAAAAAAAAAGATGCTAGATGGGCTAGAGAGATGGTGCAGTTGTTAAGAGCATGTACTTTGCTTGCAGAGGAACTGAGTTCTGTTCCGAGCACCCACACTGGGCAACTCACAAACACCTGTAACTCCAGCTCCAGGAGATCTAATGCCCTCTTCTGCCTCCACAGGCACTGCACTCATGTGGGTGCTCACACATCCATATAAAAATAAAACAAATCTTTAAAAATCAAAAACTTAAATGGACATAGTGGCACACTCCTGTAATGTTAGTATTTGGGAGATAGCCACAGGAGAGTCAGAGGTTGGAAGCTAGCCTGGGACACAAGGGGAGACGCTGTCTCAAAACAAACAGAAAGCAAAAAAGGATTTCAGAAACAGACTATAGACTGGCTCTGTCCTTTGGCCTCCTTAAAAATATTTTTTGGGGCTGGAGAGATGGCTCAGCAGTTAAGAGCACTGACTGCTCTTGCAGAGGACCTGGGTTCGATTCCCAGCACCCACATGGCAACTACGAACTGTCCTTAAATCCAGTTCCAGGGGAATCTGAAGCCCTCTTCTGACCTCTGTGGCATTGCGTGACACGGGTGCATTCAGGCAATACACTCATAAAATAAAAATAATAAATAAAATATTAAAAAATTTTTTTTGAGACAGAATCTCCCTGTATTCCCAGCTGGCCTGGAATTTGCTATGTAGACCAGGCTGGCCTTGAACTCACAAAGAGTGCTAGGAATAAAGATTCTCTCTCTCTCTCTCTCTCTCTCTCTCTCTCTCTCTGAGATAGGGTCGTATGTAGGCCAGGCTGGCCTCAAACTCACTATGTAGCCAAGGATGACCTCAAACTCTTGATCCTTCTGTCTCTACCTCTCCTTTTGCTGGGATTACAGATGTCTACCATCTTGTCTGGTTTATGCAGTGCTGGGGATGGAACCCAGGGTTTTGAGTATACCAGGCAAGCACTCTACCAGCTGACCCACATCCCCAACCTCCTGTTGGACTCATTGTTTCTCCTGACAAGTTCTGGCTTATATAGCCCTGGCTGGCCTCTTGTTCCCAATCCTCTGCTTCAGCATCCTAAGTGCTGGGATGATATGCGTGTGCCACACACCCAATTCCCATGATCTTTCAAGACCCTTCTGGCTAAGTTCACACAGCTCTATTTGGTGCCTCTGGGTAGGTTGTGTGTCTGTTTTAGAGGGGTGACATTTTAGGACCCAGGTGGAAGGTCACAATCTGTGTCAGCAAATCTGATAAAAATCCAAGATGGCCTGTGGTGGCTCACATCTGTCATCCCGGCACTCAAGAGACTGACGCGGGAGGATTGCCATGAGTTTACAAACCAAACCTGGCACAGTGGCATCTACCTTTAATTCCAGGACTCCAGAGACAGAGGCAGGTAGATCTCTGTGAGTTGAATGCCAGCCTGATCTACATTGTGAATTTCAGGCCAGCTAGGGCTCCACCCTGTCTCAAAAAACACAAACAAAAAACAAATTGGGCTGGAGAGATGGCTCAATTCGTAAACTGTTTATTGTGTAGGTATGAGGATCTGAGTTTAATTCCTAGAACCCATGTAAAAAGCTGAATGTGGCTGTGTGTCTGTAGATGGAGCCTAGCTGGGCTAGGGCCTTGGGGTGAGTGGGGACTGGGCAGCACTGGGTCCCTGGAGTTTGCTCCTCCCACTTCAGAATCTCTTCTGGACAAGTGGCGCCAGCCGTACCAGGCTGCCTCTAGAGGCCCACAGGGCAGACGACCACAGAGCCACAAAGAGACTATTCACAGCCTCTAGTTCATGAGGCTGCCCCTTTATGGAGGGTTAACCACAATCAGCTGTGTGGCTTGCCTGGATGATAGTTCTGGGCTGTCTGGGCCAACCACACCAATCTCTATGTACACACGGTATTTACTTATTTATTCATTATTTTATTTTGATGAAGCTTTCAGGTAGCCAGGCTGGCTTTGAACTGGCTATGCAGCCGAGGATGGTCTTGAACTTCTGATCCTCCTGCCTCCACCTCCTGAGTGCATGGATTATAGGGATCTACCACCATGCCCAGTTTATCGGGTTCTGGGGATGGAATTCAGGGCTCCCTGTATGTTAAGTAAGCACTCTACCTACTGAACCACACCCTCAAGTTCTATTTATTTTATTGCATTTTTCTTTACATTTTCCTTTATTTGTGTGTGTGGGCATACATGCCATAGCATGTATGGAGGTCAGAGGACAACTTACTGGACTTGGTTTTCTCCTTCTACCATGAGGGTCCTGGGGATGGAACTCAGGTCCTCAGCTTTTACCACAAGCTCCTTTACCCACTGGCTCTATTATTTGCTCTTTTGAAACAGGATCTTATGCAGCCCCCAATTCACTATGTAACCAAAGCTTGCCTTGAGTCCCTGGATCTCCTGCCTTGGCCTGTCAGGTGTGGGATTACAACTGAATGCCCCCATGACAGCTTATTTGTTTGTTTGAACAAAGTTCTCATTTGGTAGCTTGAAATCCTGCCTTGGCCTCTCTGGTGCTGTGCAGCAGTCTGAGTGAGGGAAACTGAGGTTCCTTCTAAGTGGCCCCACTGGGTTGGACACTCCTTCTGGGCCATCTCTGCCCCCACATATCTGCTGGAAGGTTTGTTCCAAAGAAGCCCAGCTTTTCCCAGCTGCTGGGAGTTCCTGGGAAGTTGTGAGTGAGGTTTCAAGGAAAGTCCAGAGGTGTGAGACTGCAAAGTTGGGGTGAGAAGGAAGGTGTCCAGCAAGCAACAGCAAAGAGATTCCAAAGAGCCAGGACATGGTGGTGTATACCTATAATCTCAGCTCTCAGGAGGTCGAGGCAGGAAGATCGGGAGTTCAAGGCCGTCCTCTACTACATAGCAAGTTGGTGGCCAGCCTGGGTTACATGGGACCCTGTCTTAAAAAAATAAAAAGGGAGCCAGGTGTGGTGACGCACGCCTTTAATCCCAGCACTGAGGAGGCAGAGGCAGGCAGATCTCTGTGAGTTTGAGGCCAGCCTGGTCTACAAAGTGAGTTCCAGGGCAGCTGGGGCTACAGGGAGACCCTGTCTCAAAAAGACAAAAAAAAGTATCTTGTGACACCATGGGAGATGGAGGGCTGTGCATCTGAGGGAGTAGTCAGTGTGCCTTTTAGGGATCCCTGGTCTGCAGTGGCAGTTCTGGGGGTTCCTGGGGGATCCTCCAAGGCTGTTTGGCCAGGCAGAAGGGGACACACATCCTCCTTCAGGGAATTAAGATCAAACCAGCATCAGGGAGCAGAGCATTCTGTCCTTGTGGCCTCATTTCCTGTCTGGAGTGATCACAGGCATAGCATCTAGCCAGGAGTAGCTCAGGCCTCTGTTTTCCTGTGCTGTGCCCTTGTCCCAGCAAGGATCAGGTGACATTGGGTCTTCATGGGACCCAGGGACACAACGTCCATATCCTCATCTTTCCCCAGAGAAGACCTCATGATGTGTGCAGGCCCAGTTCATCCCCTGGACACAGAGGTACCCAGGGTAAGGGACACTGTAGATGGGGTTCCATATGGCTCTTGCTAAGCTTGCATGTAACAACAGCAGTAGCAATAACAATAATAATAGGGTCTGGAGAGATGGCTCAGCAGTTAAGAACACTGGCTGTTCTTGCAGAAGACCCAGGTTCGAATCCCAGCACCCACATGGCAGCTAACAACTGTCTGTAACTCCAGTCTCAGGGGATCCAACAGCCTCTTCTGTCCTCTGCGGGCATTGCACAGCACGGGTACACTTACCTACATGCAGGCAATACACACATACACATAAAAATAAAACATTAAAAAAATAATGATGATGGCCCCCATGCCCACCCAGAGCCCTGTGGTTATGAGACCAGCCACCTGCAGGTTTCCCCAATTCACAAGGAGAAGAGAGTGCTGGAGATGGAGCTCAGTGGTAGTGTTTGCTAAGAATCCCCCAGTGAGGGACTGGGGGCATGGTTCAGTGGAGAGTGCCTGCCTAGAATCTCCCAGTGAGGGGGTGGAGGCTTGGCTCAGTGGTAGGGCACTCATCTAACATGTGCAAAGCCCTAGCTTCCATTGAAAACACCACAAAACAAAGGAAACCAACAATGGAGTTGAATATGTGTCCAAGTTTGCTTGAACTCTAACCCCATGGTGGAGGGGGTCGGGTGGGGACCGAGTGGATGCAGGTGGCTTCCTCTTTTATATTGGAACGTGGAGGATGTGGAGGATGTGTCTGTTCACAAGGGTGGAACTTGAATGATACCAGTGAAGGCTTTCATTCCACATCTGTTGAAATTACCCTCAGTTCTCCATGCTCAGACCATAAGTGACCTCACCCAGAGCTGGGATGGACTTCCCCCAGCATTAAGGCTGCTTTGCTTACTTCTCCTATGGGGAACCCTAAAGTTCATCTCTGTGGCCCCTCCCCCAGTGTTCCCTCCATTTCTGTGGGTGTGGGGGCACTCCCATGCTACAGCATGTAGAGGTCAGAAGACAACTTGTGGGGCTCCAACTAGGGTCATTGGACTTGGTAGCAAGTGCCTTTACCCACTACACTGAGCTATCTCACCAGCCCTTTACAAAAACTTTATTTTTATCTTAGTTTTTTATTTTATTTTATTATTATTTTTTAGGCAGAGTCTGAAAAACAGCTATGTAGCCCTGGATGCCCTGGAACTTGCTATGTAGACTAGGCCGGCTTTGAACTCATAAAGAATCTTCTACCTGCTTCTTCCTTCAAAGTGCTGGGATTAAAGGTGTGCGCCACTATACCTGGCTTTATTTATTAATTTTTAAATTAAATTAAATTTATTATTATTATTATATTTTGGTCTTTTTGATACAGGGTCTCTCTGTAGCACCAGCTGTCCTGGAACTCACTATGTAGACCAGGCTGGCCTTGAACTCACAGAGATCTGCCTGCCTCTGTCTCCTGAGTGCTGGGATTAAAGGCGTGTGCCACCACGCCTCGCTAATTTATTCTTTATATTTTATGTGTATGTGTGTATTGCCTGTATATATATAAGTGCACCTGTGTCCTGCAGTGCCCATGGAGGACAGTAAAGGCGATTGGATCCCCTGGAACTGGAGTTACAGACAGTTGTTAGCTGCCATGTGGGTGCTGGCATTCAAACCCATGTCTTCTCCAAGAACAGACAGTGTTCTTAACCACTGAGCCATCTCTCCAGCCCACTTGACTTTATTTTTGTTTTATGTGTATGAGTGTTTTTTTAAAGTTTATTTTATTTTTTTATTTTATGTGTATGCATGTATTGCCTGCATATGGGTAAGTGCACCTGTGTTGTGCAATGCCTGTGGAGAACAGAAAAGGCTGTCAGATCCCCTGGAACTGGAGTCACTGACAGTTGTTAGCTGCCATGTGGGTGCTGGGATTGAAATCTGGGTCTTTTGCAAGAACAGCCAATGTTCTTAACCACTAAGCCATCTCTCCAGCCCTGAAAGAGTGTTTTATATGTATGTAAGGGCACCCTGTGTGTACAATGCCTGTGAAGGCCAGAAGAGGGAGTCGGATCCCCTGGAACTAGAGTTACAAAGGGTTGGACCCAGGTCCTCTGCAAAAGTAGTCAGTACTCTTAATCACTGAGCCAGCTTTCCAGCCCCTTTTGAGGCAGGATTTCAAGTAGCTCAGGCTGACCTGGAACTTTGTTCCTTCTTCTGCTGTGGAGTGCTGGGATTACAGGTGTGCGCTACCATGCCTACCCTTCTCCCATGGCTTGATCTGAAAGTTTGGGATGGCCAACTGTGCCCCCTGTATCCTGAGGTGATGGTAAATGACTAATCAAACAGCTCGCATTTACCAAGCTCTGACACATGTCAGGCACTGGCTCACTTGTTTGATGTGTAATATGACCTACCTGTCTGGGTTTGCCCAAGATACTCCTGGGTTGAGCAGGTTTGAACAGAGTCCTAGGTCTCAGGAATCCCTCAGTCTAGGATTTTGGGTGTTAAGCCCTTCAGTATTCTCATCTGCTCCCACAAGGCAGCTAACATTATTTATTCTTTTTTTTATTTTTTTATTTTTTTCTTCTTTTGATGGTGTTGGGGTGGAGCTCAGGACTCTGGGCATGTTAAGCAAGCTCTGTATGGCTGAGCTACATATTCCAGTGGTTTTGTTCAAAAACTTTCTTTTCTTTCTTTCTTTCTTTCTTTCTTTCTTTTCTTTTCTAACAGTATCTCATGTAGCCTAGATTGAACTTCCTATGTAGCCAGTGATGACCTTGAACTTCTGCCTCCACCTCTTGAGGACTGGGATTACAAGATTGTACCTCCATAACTTTTGATTTTTTTTTTCTTTAAAAAATTTTTTTTTGATGGCCAAAGTGTAGAGAACAAGAATTTGCAGAGTGTGGGTCCTTGGACCCTTGGAAAGGACTCCTATATTAAACTTCACCCATTCAGAGCTCAGAGACTATTGTGGAAGAGGGGGCAAAAAGATTGCAATAGCCAGGGGACGAGGTGCATGACCATATGGAGAGTCCTACAGGTTACTGGGATCTTGCTCATATGAACTACAGCAATGGTGATAGCGTGCACAAGACTTATACAAACTCAAGCAGACAAACTCCTAGCATAGAACTGTGGAAATGGGCAGCAGGCCCCAATCTTAGCTGAAGAAATATTGGGCATCTGACTACCACTGGGTGAGGAAGAGCTGATCTTTAAGGGAATGACTCTAGATAGGCTGACTAGACCTCAGTGGAAGAACGTGCATTGAGGGATGTCTGGGGACACTAATTCAACTTGATAGGCCTTTACATAAATGACAGAATGCATGAAATCCAGTGGGGGCGCTATGGGAGGGTGCCAAGGGGGAAGGGTATAAAGATGATTAAGATGTTATATATAAAATACACAAAAAATTCAATAAAAACATACCAAAACTTTTTTTGATTATTTATGTCTTTATTTTAGGTGTATGAGTGGTTTGCCAACATGTAAGTAAATGCACCTCTGTCGTGCAAGCTTGTGGAGGTCAGAAGAGGGTATCAGATCCCCTAGAACTGGTGTTAAGGATGGTGTTAGCCACGGTGTAGGCGCTGGGAAATGAACAGGGGTCCTCTGCAAGAGCAACCAGTGCTCTTAACAAACTGAGCCACCTCTCCAGATCCCTTTTTTTTTCTTATGTATCTCTGGCTGGCTGAGTCACGCCCCCCAGCCCCCCAATGGTACATTCTAGACAAATGCTCTACCACTGAGACACACCCCAGCCCCTCACTGGGGGATTCTAGGCAGGTGGTCTGTCACTGAGCCACACCCCAGCCCCTCATTGGGGGATTCTAGGCAGGTGCTCTACCACTGAGCCACACCCCAGCCCCTCACTGGGGGATTCTAGGCAGG
>NW_008354274.1:328541-351001 GCF_000622305.1 Nannospalax galili | reverse complement strand
CTGGGGGGGGGGGGTTCTACTGCTGAGGTCCATCTCCAGTTCCCTGTCCCAAATTTTATTTTTAAAATTTTATTATTTTATTTTTTTGTTTTTGTTTTTTGAGACAGTGTCTCCCTGTAGCCTTGGCTGGCCTGGAACTCGCTATGTAGACCAAGAGATCACCTGCCTCCGCCTTCCAAGTGCTGGGATTAAAGGTATGCGCATCCAGCTGAATTTTATTTTGATACAGGGTTTCACCAAGTTATTCAGGCTCTCTTTAAGCTGATTCTATAACCCAGGCAGGCCTTGAACTTGCAATCCTCCTTTCTCAGTCACTTGAGTAGCTGAGAAGACAGGTCTGTGCCCACATATTTTGTCCCTTCTAGAGATGAGAAAGTGTGTCTAAAATGAAGAGATGTGAATTTGAATTGAGGAGGCCCAATTTAAAAACTCAGGCTTCCTTCCCTGCCTGTCCAGGCTTGCCAGCCCCCCTTCCCCACCCCCCAAGGCTTTCCTTGGGAAGACCGGGTTGTATTTCCAACCGGATCTGACTCAGAGGAAGGATTTCTAATCCCTGGCCCCAGCATCTGCCATGGTCCCCAGGCTGCACAGCTGAAGGGGGACTCCAAGCTAGGGTAGGGAGGAGAGCCATGACCGACCAGCACTCATTCCCATCATGGGATAAATATAATTGTGGCTTTGGGGTCTCTGGTGGTTTTTTGGGTTCAGAGATTTGGGGGTGTCCTTTGCCTGTAGGTCTTCATGATTAATAAAATGCATTCTGAGGGTTACCAGGGACAGTGTCTGATATAGCTCTGTGCCCCAGGGTCTATAAATATCAAAATGGGGTATTTGTATATTTCCTGGCGGTTTTTTGGACAAGGTCTTGTAGCCCTGGCTGGCCTGGAACTCCCTATGTCCCTCAGACTATCATTGAACTTGCAGCAATCCTCCTGCCTCTGCCTCCTGTGTTGGGATTATAGGCATGAGCCACTCTAGCCAAAAGATTTTTATCTTAAATTAAAAAAAATATTTCATTTATTATTTTTATGTGTGAGTATATTGCCTGTATGTGTATGAATGCACCCTTTTTCTTGTGCAAAGCCCTCAGAATCAGAAGAGAATGTTGGATCCCCTGGAACTGGAGTTGTTAGCTGCCTTGTGGATGCTGGGAATTGAACCCAGGTCCTCTGCAAGAGTAGTCAGTGAGCCAGGCATGGTGGCACACGCCTTTAGTTCCAGCGCTCGGGAGGCTGAGACAGGTGGATAACTGCAGAGCCATCTCTCCAGCTGCTGATTTTTAATCTTTACTACAAGAGAGGAAAAAGATCAGAAGGACAAAGTAACCAGCCAGAGAGCTGGGTATCAAGCGTAGTTTTTTGTGACCTTTCCTTTGACCTTTAAGGGAAGAACTTGATTCTCCAGCAAGGATGCTGTGGACAAATCTGGACTGACTCTGTGATCAGAATGTCACAATTTGTGATCACAATTCCTGACAGATTATTCCTGGAGGGGAATGCCTCAGGCAGGGACAACCGGTCAACTGCATATCCCTGCCCAGTCTATAGCTGGGAAGGGCCTAGTCCAGTTCTTGTGGGCAGCCTGTGGTCCAACTGGCATTCCAGGGGCCTGCCTGGCATGTGGGGAATGTCCCAAGAGAAATTTCAGCCTTTCAAATGCTCAGAAAAGGGAAGTATTCTCAAACCGGTGGTGGGAGGATGGGTGGGAGGTGGTGTTTGTGGGAATATCCCTCTGGTCCAGAACTGCCTAGTTGTTTGTATTGGTTCCTGTCCTTATAACCTATATAGGTACTTTTTTTTTTTGGTCTTTTTGAGACAGGGTCTCCCTGTAGCCCCAGCTGTCCTGGAACTCACTATGTAGACCAGGCTGGCCTTGAACTCACAGAGATCCGCCTGCCTCTGCCTCCTGAGTGCTGGGACTAAAGGCGTGCTCCACCACGTCCAGCTTTTATAATTTTTATTTTATATGGGTGCTGGAAAACATACCCGGGTTTTTCTGCACCACTGAGCCATCTCTCCAGCCCCAGGTGACCAGATGTTTTAAAGCTTATATTCATCACTAGTTAATGTGAATCTATAGATGGAGTCAGACAATCTGAAAAACTTAGTATCTATTCTCCTATATTAATATTTTTATGAGGCCATTTTTATTTTAGTTTTGAAATTTTAATTCAATTTACTAAATGTGGGCTTGCTCTAGACAAAAATTTGATAAATTAATTTCCAAATTAGATAATCTCCCCCAGCAAAGGTAGCTTTAGTTATTATAGACTGATTCCAAGGAGGAAGCTGAAGCCTTGCCATATTTTCCAATTCTCCCTCTCTGAAAAGCATTTCTTATCGGGAGGAGATTTGGGGCTGGAGCGATGACTCAGCAGTTAAGACTGGCCGCTCTTCCATAGGATCTGGGTTTGGTTCCCAGGACCCACTTGGTGACTAGGAACTGTCAGTAACTCCAGTTCCAGGGGATTGGCACCCTCTTCTGGTCTCTGGGGGTTTGCTCCCATGAGATGTGTTTACATACATGCCGAGCAAAACACTCATTAAAAAATAGTAGTAAATAAATAAAAGTTTAGCTAGACATGGTGGCATATGCTTTTAATCCCAGCACTTGGAAGGCAGAGGCAGGCAGATCTCTGTGAGATCAAGGCCAGCCTGGTCTACATAGTGAGTTTTAGGTCAGCCGGGGTTACAGGAAGACTCTGTCTCAAAAAAAAAAAAAAAAGGAAAGAAATAAATTAAAAAACCCACCAACAAACCAACCAAATTGTGGGGGTTTATCTTGATCATTTCAATGAAAGGGCCAGTTTTTGGAAGTAGTGCAGGTATAAGCTTTGCTTTTTGTTTCCACAAAGGTTCCAAAACATGTTTAATTTCCACATAGAAACAACAGGAATAGAAGACATCCCAGACTGATGTTCTCCTTTCAGATTTTTTTTCCTACTTGATCCTAGCATTCTGGGTCTACAGTACTTTTGTCTAGGAGCCAGAGATTATGTTTAATTACAGCTTCTAACAATTTCTTTTAGATTGTGCAGCACTAGTTTCTGACTGCTTTAACATGCATTTAAGCAAGTGGATACAATGTTTGGCTTTTTGAATCTGATTTTCAGCTTTGTTTGCTTTAACATGCATGAAATAATTTTTAAATGTTTTATTATTTTTATGTATATGAGTGTTATGCCTACATGTAGGTAAGTGCACCTGTGTCGTGCGATGCCCGCAGAGGACAGAAGAGGCTACTGGATCCCCTGGAACTAGAGTTACAGACAGTTGTTAGCTGCCATGTGGATGCTGTGATTGGAAACCAGGTCTTCTGCAAGAACAGTCAGTGTTCTTAACCGCTGAGCCATCTCTCCAGCCCGCATGAAATAATTTTAATTTTATTTTATATGTGTAATGTTTTGCCTGCATATATGTAAGTTCACTACATGGGTGCAATGCCCACGGAGGTCAGAAGAGGGTGTTGGAACCCCTGAAAGTGGAGTTATGGACAGTTGTCAGCTGCCATTTTGGTACTGGGAACCAAACCCAGGTCCTCTGAAAGAGCAGTCAATGCCCTTTACCGCTGAGCCATTTCTTCAGTCCGACATTTAAGTAATTTTAAATCAAAGGGATTATGTAGTCTCATTCTATTTCCAGGTACATGAGGATCAGGAATTTCTGATACAGAGAAAGCCATAGATCTTCATCTTCTGAAATAAAACTTTCTATCTTTTGCTACTGCTTTCTTCGATGGTGTAAGTCCTTTGGCATTGAAAGGGAAATTGGGAAAACCTGTTCTTCTGAAAGAAGGTTATGAGACCCCACAACCTTCTACAGGTGGCGGTGGTGCACTGGTCATAGGAATCTCGCCCCATTGTTAGAACAAGTTTTTTCTATTTCAGTGGATTCCTTTAAATGATATCCAAATGGCTCAAGCCTTGTTTTAAAACTAAAAGTTTCTTTATCTAAAAATCCCCTTCTCTAGTAAGGAGATTTATATCTATTGCAACATTTATATCCATTGCAACATTTCCTAAAGAACTGACAAGCTAACATTGGCTCCTGCCTGTTTTAATAGACAGTAAAACTAGGGAAAGAAAATGATGAGGAGGAGCTGGGCGTGGCCTACCTCGATGACGTCATCCTGCCTATAAAAGAGTGGGCGCCGCCGGGCGGGCTTTGTGGAGCGCTTGCAGAGGGGTGAGCCGAGCAGAACAAAGGAGATCGGGGACCGTCACCCAAGCTTCCGGGGCCACCCGGGGTCGCCCACCGCCACCATGACCGCCAACGGCACGGCCGAGGCGGTGCAGATCCAGTTCGGTCTCATCAACTGCGGCAACAAGTACCTAACGGCCGAGGCGTTTGGGTTCAAGGTGAACGCATCCGCCAGCAGCTTGAAGAAGAAGCAGACCTGGACCCTGGAGCAGCCGCCGGACGAGGCGGGCGGCGCGGCAGTGTGTCTGCGCAGCCACCTGGGTCGCTACCTGGCCGCCGACAAGGACGGCAATGTGACCTGCGAGCGCGAGGTGCCGGACTCCGACTGTCGCTTCCTCATCGTGGCGCACGACGACGGTCGCTGGTCGCTGCAATCCGAGGCGCACCGACGCTACTTCGGGGGCACCGAGGACCGCCTGTCGTGCTTCGCGCAGAGCGTGTCTCCAGCCGAGAAGTGGAGCGTGCACATCGCCATGCATCCCCAGGTCAATATCTACAGCGTCACTCGCAAGCGCTATGCGCATCTGAGCGCGCGACCCGGCGATGAGATCGCCGTGGACCGCGACGTGCCGTGGGGCGTCGACTCGCTCATCACCTTGGCCTTCCAAGACCAGCGCTACAGCGTGCAGACCTCGGATCACCGCTTCCTGCGCCACGACGGGCGCTTGGTGGCGCGTCCCGAGCCCGCCACCGGCTACACGCTGGAGTTCCGCTCCGGCAAGGTGGCCTTCCGCGACTGCGAAGGTCGCTATCTGGCCCCATCCGGGCCCAGCGGTACCCTCAAGGCCAGCAAGGCCACCAAGGTGGGCAAAGACGAGCTCTTCGTCCTGGAACAGAGCTGCGCTCAGGTGGTGCTGCAGGCAGCCAACGAGAGGAACGTGTCCACGCGCCAGGGTGAGTTGGGGACACCTCCCTCCACCTCGGTGGCTCCCCCGGTCCATTGCACAAAAGCATTCTCCACGCCTGCATCCTTTCCCCATCGTCCGGTGCGCCCTCCTTAGGCGCACAGGCCATTGCTCCCCATTTCGGGGTTCCTTTTTTTTTTTGAAACAGGGTCTCACTATGTAGCCCTGGCTGGCCTGAAACTCACTATGCAGACCAGGCTGGCCTCGAGCTCACAGACATCTGCCCGCCTCTGTCTCCTGAGTGCTAGGATTAAAAGGCGTGCGCCACCACCCCCTGCCCGAGACGTGGGCTTTGCCGGAAGGAGGGGACGTGGGTGCGGCCTAGCGCGTCCTCAAGCTCTGCTATCCACCTCCCCCATCCCAGGCTGGAGGTGTGGGACCCCTAGGCCCAGCTTAGGGGGACACCCTCTATGTCACTTCTTCCCAACCTGAGTTGTCCTCGTGCGCGGGCTGACCCGTTAGGATCGGCTCGCTCTAGGTCTTGGGGAGAGGGTGAAGTCCCCTTGTCCATTTCCTCGTGCGTCCTCCACCCAGGTCCGCAGGCCTTAGGCTGGAGGGCCAGGCGACGGTCACCCCTGGCACTGAGCGGTCCTCACCCCCCTTCGGCCGCCCTTCCTGGCGCGGTGGGGTATTGGCGCGGCTTTTGATCGCGGCGGGGTGCGCCGGGCGGGGTCGGCTCTGCGGCTGGGGGATGTCCGCAGGGGCTGCCCCTCCCCCACCTCCCCTCGCCTCAGCCTGGCGCTCCAGGCCGCGGCCTTTGTGAGCTGGGGGGCGGGTCGCCTCGGCTGGGCCCTCCCTCGCCCCCTTTGTCCTGCGAGGGCTTTGCAGATGGGAAAACCAGATGCGGAGCTGGGGGAGGGGATCTGCTTAGGCGGGTCCCCCTGCGGAGGAGCCAACCCCCCCAGGCCTTTCCCTAGGTCCTGGGCTCTGTCCCCAGGCGTGGCTCCTTGCACCGGGTCTGGCTTGGGTGGCCGCATGCCAGGCACCCTCCCTGGCCTCCCGTGCGTCCCTTGCTTGGCCCTGCGGGTGTCCGGCTTCCTTTGGAAGCCCCTGGCCTGGAGTAAACCCGTACCCAAGGCCCCTGGCCGGGAACAATTGGTTGGTTGCAACTCGATCTGTCCCCTTCCAGGGCCTCTGGTCGGCAGTCTATTTCCGACCGGCCTGGGCGTGCCACAAGTGGGAGCCTCTTTTCTGGGTTCTTCTTGGTCAAGACGGTCTTTGCTGCCTGCTGGAGTGGGGCTATGAGATCTCTTTTTTCTTGAGTGGGAAATTGGATCCCAGGCCGAGTTTGTAGGGAAGAGAAAGACTCCCTGCCCCCAATGCTCAAGGGGGAGGGACTGGGTGGGTCCCGGTGGGATTTGGCTGAATTAGGGCTCAGAGAGGTGAAGCCACTTGCCCTAGGTCACACAGTAAGTCAGCAAACATGCTAAACTGGGTGTTTTTGATTCTAGAATGTTCTCTCTCCACACACACCCCCACCCCTTATTGCATGTCAGTCCCTTTTTAAAATCTCAACTGCTGGATGAGGGGGGAGCATGTCCATCTGAGTTCCCATGAGTTTAGCAAAAGTTGAGATACAAGCGGGGTGGTGACCGAGTCTTTTGGCAACACGATTGACTCAAGCAAAGCACTGGGGGTGCAGGACCAGGGTCCTAAATTATATGGGGCAGGATCCTTTCTAAGGATCACACTTGAGCCACTAGGGAGATTGAATAGAAGTTAGCAGGCACCAAGTTTGTGGACCGGTGTTGCATGCAGAGGGCACAGCACATGCAAAGACCCCGAGGCAGGAAGGTGCAGAGAAAGACATCCCTGTGTGTCTGGGAAGAAGGTTGGAAGCTGGGGCTGGAGGGGACCTTCAGGGTACCCAGACTAGGGTGGGTATCAGCAGCATAGAGACCTGCTCTTACCTACTGGGCTGTGTCCAAGGCCAGCTGCCCTGGGGAAGGTGAGGGAGGATCAGGTGGCTTGGACCCTAGGGCCCATAAAGGAGCCAGAGGATGTGTTTTTCGAGCCTGGGCAGGTGACCTCCTCTCAGGCTGCCATGATTGGGTGACTCACACTGTTGGGGGCAGGAAGAGACAGAAATTGGAGTCTTGATGGGGGTGGCTCAGTTTCGAAAGGGTGAGTCTGAAGCAGGGAACTTGGGGGATCCATGACTGCCCTCGGATGTTGGGGTCCAAGCGTCAATCCCATGTCAACCAACCAACCCCTCTCCCTAGGGTTTCTTGGGGTGAGCTGCCAGGTGGGCGTGCCTGCGAGGCCATTTTGGGCAGGCTTGCGTGGCAGGGAGACGGGGCTGGGCTTCAGAAACACATGTTGGGAAACGCTAGCCAGAAATGGTGGGGGGAGGGAAGGCGGATGGAGCCAGGGCTGAGCAGGCTGGGGCTGTGAATCATCTCTACAGAATCACCCCTGCTCAAGTCTCAGTTTCCCCATCTGTAAAGCACAGAGGAGCTTCTGGCCCGGCTCTGTCCCTGGGAGGTAGTGGTGGATCTTGTCCTTGCTCCTCAGGGGGATCCTCTCAAGGACCCCCTCCAAGGACCCTAGGAGACCCCGTGCTGTGCCTCACCACGCTGCCCATCCTACTTCATTCACATCTGGGGATGAGGGTTGGGGACCCTCTGAGTCCCTGCAGAGATACCAGGGAAGCTGGAACTCAGGATGGAAGACAGGCACGTCCCCTCCTGTGGGCTCCTGGAAGCCTGTGACTCAGGTTTTCTGTACTGCGGCTTTTGAAAAGAAAAAGAAAAATCCCGCAGAAAATCTGTTGCCATAGCAATGCAGCTCCAATGTGATTCCAAGGCCAAGTGGGGCCTTTCCTGCCTGGGCTGGGCCTTGGAAGGGGCCCCCCGCTGGAAGGGGGGGACTAGCTTCCCCCACTTCCTGCTGTGGTGGGAGGACCCTACATCTCCTTGGCAACAGGCCCTCACATCCTTTCAGGATCCCAGCAGAGTTGGGCCCTTTTGGCAGAGTAGGGAAACAGGCAGAGGGCGGAGGCGTTTACCCAAGGGTGCCTGTCATCCCAGTTTTGGTGACCCAGTGGACTTTCATCAAAGACTGGACACAGTCCAGGCTTGGTGGCACATGCCTCTAGTCCCAGCACTGGGGAGGCAGAGGCAGGTTGGATCTTTGTGAGAGCCAGCCAGGGCTACGTATTAAGACCCTGTCAGAAAAGTAAATAAAAGAGCTGGGCGTGGTGGCTCATGTCTTTAATCCCAGCACTCAGGGAGGCAGAGGCAGGCGGATGTTTGTGAGTTCCGGCTTGGTCTCAATAGGGAGTTCCAGGTCAGCTGGAGCTGCAGTGAGACACTGCCTCAAAAAGACAAAAAAGATAAATAAACGGGCTGGAGAGATGGCTCAGCGGTTAAGAGCACTAGTTGCTCTTGCAGAGAACCCAGGTTGGTTTTTAACAATTGTCTATAACTCCAGTTCCAGGGAATTAATTTGACGCCCTCTACTGACCTCTGGGGCATTGCACACATGGGTGCACTTATATACATGCACATAAAAACTCTCATACATAAAACACTCATACACATAAAAATTAAAAGTAAATAAATAAAGTCTGCACACAACAGGACTGTGGGTCTGAAGATGAAGGGGAAGCAAGTTGTCTCAACAAGTCCCTTTCTGTCCTCTATCTGCATGGCTTATTTCTCAGAGTTACTGGGAGGCTGAAGATTGGTGTGTGTCCTTGAATTAAGCTTAGTCAGTGTGCACAACTAGTTGAGAAGGTGCCTCCTCCTTGTGAGCAGGCTGCTAGGCTCAGCTGTTTATGAGGCTGTGTTAGGATCAACAGGCTAGGCAACTCTCTTCCATGCTATGCCCCCCGCCCCCCAACACTTTTTTTATCTTTGTAGCTCAGGTGGCCCTCCAGGTCTCTATCCTCTTGCCTCAGCCTCCCATGATGACAGGGGTGGTGGTGGTGGTGGTGGTTACTTCTGTCTTCCTGGCTCCTTTTTACCCTTCTTCCTGGGGAAGCTGGAGCAGCATTCTGCTGCTCGGGTGGCTGGGAGGAAATTTTCCTTTACTGGGGGTCAAACCTGAGGCCTTGTGCATGATAGGCAAGTCTCTACCACTGAGCCACACCCCAGCCCCTCTCTTGTGGATTCAGTTCTCCTATCATGTGGGTTCTGGGGATGGTGCCTTTACCCGTCTTTACCCTAATGCTGTCTTTTTCTGCCTGTCTCCTTGCTTTCAGTGGGCACACATTGAGCATGTGGGATCATTTGATGGGGGTGGCCACTTGGCTTTCCAAACAGAGTGTGGCAAATCTGCCCAATGTGCTGACTCAGCTTTCCCTGCACACATGCATCTTACAGGCAGACGGGACAGTGGGTGGCATTCTACAGGCATGTGGCCAGGTGCCCCCCTCCCCCCAGTGTTCAGTGGTAGGTCTGTGGCAGGGTTGCTGGTTCACAGGACCTCTGATTGGGAAGGTGGGTGGTTGGGTGAGGAGGGACTCCATCCAGCCTGGGAGGAACCACCCTACCTTCTATACTTCACTGGTAGGATTCTGTGGAGGACCTGGGTCAGAGTGTTGAGTGACCCACCCACAGAGGCCACACCCACCTGTTTATAGCTAGGCTGGTGGGCTAATGCTGGGCTTTAGCCAGGCATCTGCCTATCTCCCCTCTGGAGAGCCAAGAATCCCTTGGTCTTACTGTGTGACCTTGGGCCAAGAATATGTCACCTCCGAGCCCTATCTTCCTCTTTGTGAAGTAGGGGTGAGAATTGCCACCTTACTTTCAGACCCTTGGGTGGGTTATCAACTAAGGATGGGTCTGTGGATGCTGTAGTGGAGTTGGTGACACCTGCCACCCACCTGTGGGTTCTTGCTTTGTAAGGACACTCAAAGATAAGCCAGGCCAGGCACCCAGCAGTGTGTGGCATATTTACGCTGCCATGCTTCCTAGCATCCTGGGTGGCTGGGAACAATGAGTTTATCTCTTTAGACCCAAGATCCCACTTGCAGATAGTCAAAGCTGGTGTGCAAAGCAGGGCCAGGTGGAGCAGCACCTCACTAGGGCTTTGTGAGGTCATGTGACATGGAAACCCGTGTAGATGTTACAAAGGTAGGAGTCTGCAAGTCATATAGTGACTCATGCCTGTCATTCAGCACTTGGGAGGCTGATGCAGGAGGATTGCCACAAGTGTTAGGCCAACTACATAGTAGGACCCTGTTTCAAAAAACTGGACGGGCTAGTGAGATGGCTCAGTAGGTAAAAGTGCTTGCTGCCATGCTCAAGTCCTGAGTTTAATCCCTGGGACATATATGGTGGAAGGTGAGAACTGACACCTTCAAGTTGTCCTCTGACTTCTATGCACACACAAAATAAATGTTAAAAAAAGGAGCTGAGCGTGGTGCATGCACCTTTAATCCTAGCACTTAGGAGGAAGCGGCAGGGCAGGCAGATCTCTGTGAGTTCAAGACCAGCCTGATCTACATAGTGAGTTCCAGACCATCTGGGGCTACAGATTTTTTTTTTGGTCTTTTTGAGACGGGGTCTCCCTGTAGCCCCAGCTGTCCTGGAACTCACTATGTAGACCAGGCTGGCCTTAAACTCACAGAGATCCAACTGCCTCTGCTTCCTGAGTGCTGGGATTAAAGGCGTGTGCCACCACACCTGGCTCCAAAAATTTATCTTTTATAGACCACGCCTTTATTCCCAGCACCTACATGGTGACTAACAACTGTCCCTAATTCCAGTTCCAGGGGATCCGACTCCCTCTTCTGTCCTCTGTGGGCACTGCATGACACGGGTGCACTTACATACATGTAGACAATACACTCATACACATAAAATAGAAATAAATCAAAAAAGATTTTGAAAAGATTTATTTTTATTTTATGTGTATTAGCATTTTGCCTGCATATATGTATACATAACACATTGCACCTGGTGTTTGAGGTTACTGAGATTATGAATCATGTGGGTGCTAAGAACTGAACCTGGGTCCTCTGTTAGAGCAGCAAGTATTCTTAACTGCTGAGCCATCTCTCCAGTCCCATCCTCTTTTTAAAAAAATAATTACATGTGAGCTGGGTGTAGTGGTGCACACCTTTAATCCCAGCACTCAGGAAGTATTTTTTGTGTGTGTATGTGTGCCTGTGTGCATGCACTACAGCACCCATGTGGGGTTCAGAGAACAACCTCAGAGAGTTGGTTCTCTCCTACCATGTGGTTGTGGGAGTAGAACTCAAGTTGTGTCTTTACCCTATGTTATCCAGCCTGTACCTCTTTTTTTTTTTTTTTTGAGACAAGGTTTCATGTAGCCCAGGTTGATCTTAAACTCACTATGGTTGCTGAGGTTGGCCTTGAACTTCTGATCCTCCTGCCTCTACCTCCCAAGTTCTGGGATTAAAGGCATGTACCACCACATCCAATTTACAGGTTGCTGGTGATGGAGCCCAGGACTTCATGCATTCGAGGCAAGTACTCTTAACAACTGAAGTACATCCCTAGCTCTATTTTACTGTTTATTTTGAGACAGGGTCTCACTCTGTATATCCCAGGCTGGCTTCAAACTCTCACTCTTCCTTCCTCAGCGTTCTGAGCACTGGGATGATAGGCGAGCATCCCCCAAGCCTCATGGATTCTTCTACTTTCACACATACAGTCCAGCAGGAAGATGTAATGAACTTCCTTTTCCCAGCACCACCCCCATGTGACATTCTGCAGAACCAGCTCCGTCTGTGTATTTATCTGATGGTTTTGGTTGTATTTAAAGCAAATTCCTGACATTCGTGATTTATCCGGAAGTGCCTCCATCTGTACCTATGAAACCAGGCCATTCCTTACATAAGTGCAGCATCACTATAAACAGTAACCAATCTTTAAAATCAAATCCTGGGCCAGGGTAGAGTCTCTAGCTTGGCCCTAGAACATCTTTGTGGGTGGTTCCTTTTGAGATGTGAAGGCTTCCTTCTTCCCTCCTTCCCCTCTCTTCTTTGTCTTTTGAGGTGCTGGAGATTAAAGCAATCTTCCACCGAGCAAAATCCTCAGTCCTATTTTTCATTTGAGTCTCATGTAGTCTAGACTTGAACTCATGGCACTCCTCCTTCAGCTTCCTGTGCTGGGATAACAGGTGTGAGCCACCACATCTGGGTGTTTTGTTGTTGTTTGTTTTTTACTTTAATATTTTATTTATTATTTTTATTTTATGTGTATATTACCTGCATGTAGGTAAGTGCACCCGTGTCCTGCAATGCCCTTGAAGGACAGAAGAGGCCATTGGATCCCCTGGAACTGGAGTTACGGACAGTTGTTAGCTGCCATGTGGGTGCTGGGATTCAAACCCAGGTCTTCTGCAAAGAACAGCCAGTGTTCTTAACTGCTGAACCATCTCTCCAGCCCCACATTCTACTTTTTTTTTTTGAGACAAGGTCTTACCATGTATCTCTGTCTGGCCTGAAACTCTGCTATGTAGACCAGGCTGGCCTGAAACTCACAGAGAACTCCCAGCCTCTGAGTGCTAGGATTAAAGGCATGTGCTTCCACGGCCTGTTCCTCTCTCTCTATTTCTTTCTCCTCTCTCTCCTCTTTCCTTCCTTCCTTTCTTGCCTCAGTCTCACAGAGATCCGCCTGCCTCTACATCCTGTGCTGGGACTAAAAGCATGTGTCACCATGCCCCACTTAAATATTAATTTTTTTTTTAAATCTTTTTGAGACCGGGTCTCCGTGTAGCCCCAGCTGTCCTGGAACTCACTATGTAGACCAGGCTGGCCTTGAACTCACAAAGATCCGCCTGCGTCTGCCTCCTGAGTGCTGGGATTAAAGGCATGGACCACTATGCCCGGCTTAAATGTTAATTTTATTGAGACAGCATCTCCCTCTGTAGCCCAGACTGGCCTGGGAACTCACAGTTAGTCAGCCATCATGTCTAGCTTTTTTATTTTCTTTTTTTTTTTTGCTCTTTTTGAGACAGGGCTTCCCTGTAACCCCAGCTCACCTGGAACTCACTATGTAGACCAGGCTGGCCTCAACTCAGAGATCTGCCTGCTCTGCCTCCAGAGTACTGGGATTAAAGGCATTTACAACTACAGTTGGCTTATGTCTAGCTTTTATGGTCAGGAAATTTAACCAGACCTGGTAGCCTGGCCCAGTTGCTTGGTCCTGGCCCCTGCCCAGGATTGCCAGCCATGGGGTCTGAGCCTTGCCCGGGTCTTGGCAGCCTCCTACACTATGGTACCCTTTAAGTGAGGGTGTGTAACAGTGAGTTTGTGAGTCTGATGGAACTAGGGGACAAGGGGCATGGGGTGCACTGACAGGCTGTGTTCTCCTTGGCTGCAGGTATGGATCTGTCAGCCAATCAGGATGAAGAGACTGATCAAGAGACCTTCCAGCTGGAGATTGACCGGGACACAAAAAAGTGCGCCTTCCGTACTCACACGGGCAAGTACTGGACACTCACGGCCACTGGAGGTGTGCAGTCCACTGCATCCACCAAGTGAGTGATGCCCCGCCCCTCCATCACCTGGGCTGGCCACTCTCCTGGGAGCCTTGACTTGCTTTGACTTTCATCCCACCAACCCCCTACTTCACCCCCCAGGAATGCCAGCTGCTACTTTGATATCCAGTGGTGTGACCGCCGCATCACACTGCGAGCTTCCAATGGCAAGTTTGTGACTGCCAAGAAGAATGGGCAGCTGGCCGCCTCTGTGGAGACAGCAGGTAAGCCACCTGGGGGGTCTTCACCCCCCCCCCGGACCTCTGGTTCCTTGGAGCCCTCCTAGAGTCTTTTGAGGGTCAGTCACCCCATGGTCACTTGCCAGTGCCACCTAACCCTTCTGTGTGTGCAGGGCCTCCCTCTGAACTGAATATACCCTAGTATAGCCACTGGCTAGTGCTGTGTTACCCTTAGCTTCTTGCTGCCCTTCCCTGAGCTATACTCAGGCTGGAGCATCCTTCTTGCCATGAAGCTCAGTGGCCCTTTCTCTGTGATAGGGGATGCTGAACTCTTCCTCATGAAACTGATCAACCGCCCCATCATCGTGTTCCGTGGGGAGCATGGGTTCATCGGCTGCCGCAAAGTCACGGGCACTCTGGACGCCAACCGCTCCAGCTATGATGTCTTCCAGCTGGAATTCAACGATGGTGCCTACAACATCAAAGGCAGGTTCTCCAGGGAGAGATGAGCACAGCCATTTGTGGCCACCCTGGAACAGAGGTCCTGTGGCCACTGGCGGTCATGTTCCTCTGTATGGGACTTTCCCAGCATACCCCAGGCAGATAGCGAAGTGGGAAGCAGCCAGGGATGGTGCATGCCTGCAGTCCCATCACTGAGAGTCTGAGGACTATC
Organism: Nannospalax galili; assembly: GCF_000622305.1. Lineage (NCBI taxonomy): Eukaryota > Metazoa > Chordata > Mammalia > Rodentia > Spalacidae > Nannospalax > Nannospalax galili. The sequence goes on along the minus strand of NW_008354274.1, from coordinate 336,591 downwards.
TAAAAAATCCACAACAAATAGAAGGAGAAGGTTGGAGGTTAGGGTATGGGATTCCACCTTGGCTATGGGATCAAACACCAGGGTGATGGGACTCTGACAATCCAGAGGATTTAAATTGGAATTAGAACCCCAATGGTGTGCAGATAGGCCTCAATCCTGTTTTTTTGTTTTGTTTTGTAAGTATTTTATTTATTATTTTTATTTTATGTGTATGCGTGTATTGCCTGCATGTAGGTAAGTGCACCTGTCCCAGGCCAGCGGAGGACAGAAGAGGCTGTCAGATTCCTTGGAACTGGAGTTACAGACAGTTGTTAGCTGCCATGTGGGTGCTGGGATTTGAACCTGGGTCTTCTGCAAAACAGCCAGTGTTCTTAACTGTTGAGCCTTAACTGTTGAGCTATCTTTCCAGCCCCTCAATCCTGTTTTTTTGTTTGTTTTTTTGGTGGAGTTGAGGATTGAACCCAAGGCCTGTCACATGTTAGTCAAGTGCTCTACCACTGAGCCACACCGCAGCCCCTTACTGGGGGATTCTAGGCAGGTGCTCTACTGGTGAGCCACACCCCCAGGCCTCTTTTTACTTAAGTTGCCTAGGCTGCCCTTGAATTCTAGGTCATCCTCATGCCTCAACTTCGTAAAGAGTAGAATTATAGGCCTGTACCCCATACCCACCTGACCCCAATCAGTTCTGGAAGCTGATTGGGGAAGGAATGTTAATCCTTAACGAGAACAAAGAGGTAGCCTAACACCAAGTCTCCCTTTCTAGATTCCACGGGCAAGTACTGGACCGTGGGTAGTGACTCCACAGTCACCAGCAGCAGTGACACCCCAGTAGATTTCTTCTTTGAGTTCTGCGACTACAACAAGGTGGCCATCAAGGTGGGCGGCCGCTACCTGAAGGGGGACCATGCTGGGGTCCTGAAGGCCTGTGCGGAGACCATTGACCCCGCCTCGCTCTGGGAGTATTAGGGCCACTTTCCCCCTGTGGGCCACATATCCAGCCCTACCTGCTGTCCTTCCTCTTTGGTGGCCCTGTGGCAGGTGGCAACCCTCCCTTGCCTTGCCTTTCAAACTGGAAACCCCAGAGAAAATGGTGCCCTCACCTGTTGCCCTCTGTGGACCCTCTCCCTCTCCTTTCCTGCTCCCTGTCGACCAGTGGCTGCAACCCATTTCTTGGAGGGACTTTTAGGGCCCTCTTGTACCCCTCCTCTGCCATGGGGCATGCTGGCACCTCTCTCTTCTGACCTCAGACAACTCTGAGCCTTATCTCCCCAGGAAGTGGTCCAGGAGAAGTGGAGGGCTAGAGAGCTGCTCCAGCCCCTGGGCTTGTAACTGGAATCTCCCCACCATCCCCCAACGTGGAGGCCTTGCCTTTCTGGTATATCTGCTCCCAAATTGGGATGCAACAAGCCTTTGGGTGAGGGACTGAAGCTCGCTATGGCCTGGCTTGTCCAGTGTTTTTCTGAATCATGACTGGAGGGCACCCCGTGCCACATCCTGCAGAGGCCCAGCCTTCCTCCCTGACTCAAAGTGGACCAGATGGCACCACCAGGTTCCCCTTGCACATTCTGGGGTTGGGGGGATCTGCTCCCATCTCTTTCTTTGTACCTTAGCCTGACTGGAAGGAGAAAATGACCAAATCAGTATTTTTTTTTTAACGAAATGTTAATGTTCGAAGTGCCCCAGGCAGGCCTGCTCGGTAATAGCTGTGAGTGGTCTTGTTGGGGGCCGGGGGGTGGGGTGGTGGTGGTGGGGTAGTTGGGGTTGGCACCTGTCCTCCTGCCTTCCCATTGGTTCCCTTCCTCCTGCCTGCCCACCCTCAGCCCTAGCCCTGGGATTGGTGCTTCACATCTACCTGACACCTGGGGCTCCTGGGCAGGAGAAAGCCAGGCATGAACCTCAGGGGGCCCCTCCTGGCTCCCAGCCCCCCCACCCTGCCAGTTCTCCACCACCATGCATCTCGCTCTGGGTGTCTTGGTCTTTTATTTTTTTGTAAGTGTCATTTGTATAACTCTAAAGGCCCATGACAGTAGCTTTGAACTGGAAAATAAAATAATTCCAAGTCTGCCGTCTGTGTATGTCTCACAAGGAAGGTGGGTGGAATGGGGCAGGTGGCAGGAGATTGGGGAGGTAGAGAGACTGCACTGAGTGGAAGGGGGTGGGTTCTGGTTCAGATCTCACACACGAGTGATGTGAGCATGCCCAGTAGTAGCTCTGGGCTAAGCACTGGCTGAATATGGGGCTTTTGTGTCCAGCATGGTAGATATTTAAAAGTGTGGGCCAAGGGCTTGCCCTTGCTCAGCAGGTAAGGGTGCTTGCTGCCAAGCTAGTTCAATCCCTAGAACCCACATGGTAGGAGAGAACCACAAGTTGCCCTCTGACCTCCACATGTGAGCCTGTGGCATACACACACAAAATAAGTGTAATAAAATTAGAGTGCAGACTAAGGATGCTAGGCTTGGTGGCCACACCTGCACTTCCAGCATACTGGAAGTCAGGAGAGTGGAGACTTGAAAACTAGCCTGGGCTTAATAGTGGCGATCCTGTCTTAAACCAGGCAAGGGCTTATGTGTAGTAGCACTCAGGAGGTAGAGGCAGGGAGGTCTCTCTGAGTTGGAGCCCAGTATGGTCTACATAGTCTCAGTCCAGCCAACATTCCATAGTGAGACCCTCTCTCAAAAACAAACAAAACACCAGGCCTGGTATTGCACATCTTTAATCCCAGCACTAGAGGCAGAGGCAAGCGGGTCTCTGAGATCGAGGACAGCTTGGTATACATAGTGAGTTCAGGTGGGCTGGGGTTAGGGAGACCCTGAAATAAAAAAAAAAAAAATAGGGTACAACAGTACACACCTGTAACCTCAACACTTGGGAGACAGAGAAGGATCCCTAGGGTTTGCCTCTTATCCAGCTAACCTAATCAGTAAGCTCCTGGTTCAGCAAGAGACTGTCTCAACAAGATGGGAAGGCCTTTGAGGAAGATGCTGATGTTGACTTGCGCTCAGCACACAAAAATAAAAATAAACAAGCTTGTCATCCCTACTCAGGAGGTTGGGGCTAAAGGATCATAGATTCACAGCTGCCTGGACCACAGAGTGAGTTCCTGGCCCACTGGGCAAGTTAAGTAAAAAGAGGACTGATAGAGTTCATTAGTGGACTCCTGTGCCTAGCCTAGCAAAGATTCTTGGTTCAACTTCCAGTAACTCAGCAAAAAGTATTGGTCAAGGGAGACAAGCTGCCCCTGCCTGCCTGCAAGGGGCTTGGGAGTGTGAGAGTCTGGGAGGAGGGTGGCTTCCTTCCCTCTGGGGCCTACTGCAACCAGGGCCCTAGCCCTGTGTTTTCCTCCCAATGGGTAGGTTCCTGGCTGGGCCCTTGTGTGTCTTTTTATCCCATTTTAGGGAAGGGGACATTGAAGGGAAGGGCAGAGACCACCTTGCATGCTGGTGAGGTAACCACTGAGCAGGTGATCCTGGAGGCTCCAGAGTCCCAGCAGGCTGATGCTTTGCAAGGGCTTATTGCCAGCAGGCAGTGGTTGGATGCTGATGATGAAAGGAGGCTTGTGCTGTGATTAGCGGCCCCTGAGGGAGGGAGCACAGAGATTGACAGGGGCAGATGGCCACAAAGGGTCCCAATGGCAGTGCCTGGTGGAAGCTGGGCCCCAAGCCAGAAGTGTCAATGACACAGACGGACAGATGAATTTCCCGGGCTCAAAGTCTCAGGCCCTGGGGGCCATGCTGGGGAAGGGGAAGGGGCATCTTGTCCATTCCCACCACTGAGCAGACCAGCCTGGCCACCTGTTCATTGGGGAAGTCAGACACATGGCTGTGGGTTCCTGCTGCTCCTGGAATTCAGGGTCTTATGGTGGCTAACAACTATCGGTAACTCTAGTTCCAGGGATCAGATGCCCTCTTCTGACCACCATGGGCATTGCATAGCATGGGTGTACTTGCATACACACAGGCATTGCACTCATATACATAAAGTAAAATACAAAGTTAAAAAAAAAGAGTATTAGTGCTCCTAAGAGTCACTGCTTCCTTGAGGTTCCCTGTTCACAGAGACACACTCTTGGAAATTTGCACATGCACAAACTCCTGTGCATCCATGAGCGAGCACACACACACCACAGGCAAAGAGCCCCTGCACACTTACTCGTACATGTGGGTGTACATATAGAAGCACACATGTGAACACACACACAGTAGCACAGAGACCATCTCCTGTGCCAGCTGCAGTTCACTCAAGGGTACCAAATCCCCTCATTTCTCCCAGCTGGGTCAGAGGCTACCAAGGACCTCCATAGCTCTGAGGTGTACTCCCATTAAGCCTGCTCTGTGTGTGTGTGTGTGTGTGTGTGTGTGTGTGTAAGAATATGACTTCCTATTGCACAGATGGGAAACTGAGGCAGAGAGCTAGTCTGAAAGCAGTTTTTTTTTTTTAATGTGTTATGTGTGCCTATATGAGTTTTTGTGTACCACATGCATGCAAGTACCTGCAGAGGCTAGAGAGTATTGGATCCCCTGGAATTAGAGTTACAAGCAATTGTGAGCAGCCTGATGTAGATGCTTGGAACCAAACCCAGGTCCTATAGATGGTTGTTAACCACCATGTGTGTGCTGGGAACTGAACTTGGGTCCTCTGCTGAGCTATCGCTCTAGCCCCATTAACTATGCTGTTAACTGTGAAGTGTGTGTGTGTGTGTGTGTGTGTGTGTGTGTGTGTGTGTCTTTCTTGTAGCCCCAGATGGTTTGGAACTCACTTGTGGACCAGGCTGGCCTCAATCTCCCAGAGAATTGCCTCCTTCTGCCTCCCGAATACTGGGATTAAAGGTATGCACTGTCACACCCAGCCCTTCATTCTTGTTAAAATGTCTAATACAAGGGCCTGAGGAAATGGCTCAGTTAGTTGGTAAAGTGCTTGCCTTGCAAGCCTGGGGACTAGAGTTTGATCCCCAGGACCCATGTGAAAAACCAGTTGTGGTGATACACATTTGTCATCCCAGCTAGGAAGGGGGATTCAGACAGGTGTCTGAGCTTCATTGATCAGCCAGTCTAACCTACTTGGGGAGTTCCAGGCTAATGAGAGATCCTGCCTCAAAAAACAAGGTGAGTCAGGCATAGCGGTATACCACTTTAAATCCCAGGACTCAGGAGGCAGAGGCAGGCAGAGCTTTGAGGCCTGGTCTACATGGCAAGTTCCAGGATGGCTGGAACTGCAGGGAGATCCTGTCTCAAAAAACAAAAACATAAAAAACCAAGGAAGACAGTGGTGGAGCCAAGGTTGTACTCTAGCTTTAACATGCATATACATACATGCATCTGCACTCATGAACATACACATATAAAATCTATGCAAAGCCAGATGTGCCTATAATCCCAGCACCTGGGAGGCTAATCCAAAGTTTGAAGCCAGCCTGGTGCACAATATCAAGTTCCAAGCCAGCTGAGGCTACAGAGTGAGACCCTGTTCCAACCCCTCTCCCCCAACTGCAAAAAGTCAGAATGCTGCTAGGCATGCTGGCTCAACTCCTCTAATCCCAGCACTGAAGAGATTCAGACAGGAAAATTGCTTAGAGTTGCCAGAGCCAGCCTGGGCTATGCAGTGAGTTCCAGGCCAGCCTGAGCTACAGAGTGAGAGCCTGTCTCAAAAAATGATAAGGGACCGGGAGTGGTGGCGTATGTCTTTAGTCCCAGCACTTGGGAGGCAGAGGTAGGTAGATCTTTGTGAGTTCGAAACCAGCCTGGTCTACATAGTGAGTTCCAGGCCAGCTGGGGCTACAGAGAGACCCTGTCTCAAAAAAACAAAATAATAACAATGATAATAATAATAATAGGCTGGAGAGATGGCTCAGTGGTAAAGAGCACTGGCTGCTCTTACAGAGGACCCAGATTCAGTTCCCAGCACCCACGTGGCAACTAAAAACCATCCTTAACTCCAGTTCCAGGGGATCTGACGCCCTCTTCTGGTCTCTGTGGGAATTGCATGCATATGGTGCACTTACATGTAGGCAAAACACTCATACACATAAAAATTAATTAACTAATTAATTAAAACTTGTAAGGTTACTGCCATCTTCCTACAGATGACTTGGGGGGTGTTATTACAGGAGGTGAGGCTGGGAGGAGCTCCAGCAGGACCTTTCTGTCCTTTCTTTTCCTGTTTTGAGCAATGGACAGCTCTGTTCACAGCTCTGACTAGATAGGGAGATAGGAAGGGGGTCCGGGTCCCTTGGGGACAGTGACAGTAGTGGGAACAGATGGGGTCTCCCAGGAAGAGGGATGGCTAAGGGACAGGAGGAGGACTTTGCATTTTCCCTGAAACCTGAGTTTTCACTCTCGGTGGGCCTCTGCCTTAATCCAGGAGGAGGGGAACACATAGACAATAGGGGATTGGAGAAGGTCTGCCTTCCCCTCCCTCTCCCTGGGACCCAGGCCTGGCCCCTGAGGGGTGGGGAACATAGGAGGACACTGTCTTCCGAGGTATGTTCTAACTAGAGCCACACACCAGATTCCAGTGAATAATGACAATATTGTTATTATTGTAAGAAATTAACTACCTGAGAGATGGCCCAGCAGTTAAAGGCGCTTGCCACCAAGCCAAGCCTGACATCCTGAGTTCAATTCCTGGGACCCACATGGTAGAAGGAGAGAACTGACTCCTGACTCCTGCAAACTGTCCTCTGACCTCCACATGTAACCCACACATGCACACACATGCAAATAAATAAATGTAATAAATTTTTTTTTTGAGACAGGGTCTCCCTGTAGCCCCAGTTGGCCTGGATTTGCTATGGAGACCAGGCTGGCCTTGAACTCACAGAGATCTGCCTGTCTCTGCCTCCCAAGTGCTGGGACTAAAGGCGTGTGCTACCACACCCAGCAAATATAATAACATTTTTTTCCCCTTTGGTCTTTTTGAGACAGGGTCTCCCTGTAGCCCCAGCTGTCCTGGAACTCACTATGTAGACCAGGCTGGCCTCAAACTCACAGAGATCCACCTGCCTCTGTCTCCCAAGAGCTGGGACTACAGGAGTGTTTCTTCATTTTTTTTTTGAGTCAGGGTCTTCTCCCTGTAGCCATGCTGGCCTAGAACTTGCTATATAGACTAGGCTGGCTTAAATCTCACAGAAATCTGCCTGCTTCTGCAAGTGTTAGGATTACAGGCCTGTAAAAAAACTTTTTTTTTTTTTTTTTTTAAAGGTAGGCTTCATGAAGTCCACGCTGGTCTCCAACTCCTCAAGTAGCAGAGAATGATCTTGATCCTCCTACTTCTACCTCCCAAGTCCTAGGATTACAAGCATGCACCACACATCTGATTTATTCAGTGCTGGGGCTCCATTCCAGAACTTCATATTTGCGAGGCAAGTACCATAACAACTGAGCCACCCAGCCCCCCCTTTTTTTTTCAGCTTCTTCAACCCTTTATTTTTTTTTAATTTTGAAAAAAAAATAATTTTTTTTGTCTTTTTGAAACAGGGTCTCCCTGTAGCCCCAGCTGTCCTGGAACTCACTATGTAGACCAGGCTGGCCTTGAACTTATAGAAATACGCCTGCCCCTGCCAAGCCCCTTTCAATGTAGTCTTTATAAAGAGCTGAATTTTGCCAGACATGATGGCACATGCCTTTATTCCTAGCACTAAGGAGGCAGAGACAGGTAGATCTCTCTGAGATCAAGGCCAACCTAGTCTACATAGTAAGGCTATCCTGTCTCAAACCCAAACCAAACCAACCAAACAAAATAATAAAGGGCTGAATTCCTTACCACTAGTTTAGATGCTGGAGCCCTAACCTCCAGGATCTCAGTGTGAGTATATTTGTAGACAGGGCCTTTAAAGAAGTAAATGAGGGCTGGCTAAACGGCTCAGAGGGTAAGGGACTTGCTGCCAAGCCTGACAACCTGAGTTCAATCCTTAGGACCTACATGGTAGTAAGGGAACTGACTCCTGCAAGTTGTCCTGTGACTTGCACCTTCCATATGCTTGCTGTGGCACATTAACACACACACACACACACACACACACACACACACTCAAGATAAATGAAAATGAAAGACC
>NW_008354274.1:325868-328511 GCF_000622305.1 Nannospalax galili | reverse complement strand
GAGAGAGAGAGAGAGAGAGAGAGAGAGAGAGAGAGAGAGAGAGGTGAATGAAGCCATGCCAGGAGGAAGTGGATGTTGGAGAATCAAGAGTTACACTTGGCTAAATAGGGAGCTGGAGGCCAGCCTGGGCTACATGAAATGCTCCTCCCCCTTGCAAAGAAAAAAAGAGGTGCATGAGTTAAAATTAGGTCATGTGGGCTGGAGCATGGCTTAATATAGAGGACTTGCCTAGCATGTGCAAGGCCCTGGGTTCAACTTCCAGCACTGAAAACAGATGTCAGATAGAAAGATAGATAAATGATAGATCATAGATGATAGATAGATAGATGATAGATAGAATGAGGTCATCAGCGAAACCTGATCCAAAAGATCGGGGTCCTATAAAGAGAGAGGATACGCCAGGGGTGCTTTAATCCCAGCACTTGGGAGGCAAAGGCAGGCAGATTTCTGTGAGTTCAAGGTTAGCCTGGTCTACATAGTAAGTTCTAGGCCAGCTGGGGCAACAGGGAGACCCTGTCTCAAAAGTACCAAAAGAAGAAGAGAGGATGAGGTCGGGTATGGTATGCAATTCCAGCACTCAGAGGTAGAGGCAGGAATATTGGGAGCTCAAGGGTTGGCTACATAGTGAATATGAGGCCACCCTAGGCTACATGAGACTCTGATCTCAAACCCTCTCCCCCCAAACAATAAATCCCCCAAAGGAAAACAGCCTCTCTCCTAAATCATAAAATGCATATTCAACCACATACAGGCTTCCCTGGAAAAACAGAGGCATTCAAGACCAAGTGGTTTACTTGGGAGGTGATGGCGGGACACAGGTAGGAGAGGCCTTCCCTCAGGGAGGAGAAGGAAGCTAGCACAAATCTGCCCTGTGGCCAAGCAGAGCTGGTCCTGCTGCACAGCTCTGGAGGAAGCAGAACATCACAATCATCTGCCTAGGAGCTGAGCCCCATGTGGATCATCCTCTGACCTCACTCCCCAGCAGGCACAGTAAACTCTCACTTGTGGCCAGAAAGTCAGAGAACTGGAAAGCAAGAACTGACCTCCTGAAAGTTATCCTCTGCTTTCCATCTTGTTTGAGGTAGGGTTTCTCTTGCTTCTGCAGCTCGGCTTTATATTCTAGGCTAGCTGGCCTGCGAGCTTCTAGGCAATTCTGTCTCTGCCAAGCTTCTAGGCAATTCTGCCTCCCATCTCACCATAGGAATGCTGGGATTATAGATGCTCCCAACATCCAGCTTTTTACATGGGTTCTAGGGATCAAACTCAGGCTGGCCTCAAGCATTTGGCAATCCTCCTGCCTCTGCCTCTTGAGTGCTGGAATTACAAGCATGTGCATGTAAATATATATTATATATTTATATATTATTATACATTAGTATATTATCTGTATTATTATTATTTTTTTTTTGAGACAGGGTCTCACTATGTAGTCCCAGCTGGTCTGGAACTCATTATATAGACCAGGCTGGCCTCAAACTCATAGAGATCCCCTGTCTCCCGAGTGCTGGGATTGAAAGTGTGTGCCACCACCCCAGTTGTGCTATAGTGTTTGCCACCGCAGCTGTACCATCTTACAGTCTCACCAAGGGTGACAGGTCCTGTTTTATTTATGTGGGGGATAGCAAGCACCCCCCCACAACTGGGCTCTTCAGTTGCTGTCACCAAACAAATGTACATTTTTCTTATCTGCATAGACAGGCCTCACTATGTCTTCATCCTGTGCTCTGTGGGTAAAATGTCCTGTCTTATCTACCTCCCGCAACTCACCCTCATCTTGATATTGTTTGTCATTCATCATGAAAGCAAACACAGGAGTACAAGCCACTGTGACCAGGAGCCTTTGTATAAAAGTCTGGATAAATTCCTTGGAGGGTGATTCCTAGCTCATTTGACATTTTAATAGCTATGGCCAGATTGGAAAAAAAAAAAAAAAGCCTAGTATTGTGGTACATTACTATGATCCGGCATTGGGGAGATGGATGGAGGAGGCTCTGAAGTTTGAGGCTAGCCTGGGCTCTCTATATATTAAGATTCTATTTCAAAACCAACAAGGTGGGGCTAGAGAGCTGGCTAGCAGTGAAGAGCACTGGCTGCTCTTGCAGAGGACCTGGGTTCTCAGCACCTACATGGTGGCTAACAGTCTTTATCTCCTGTTCCAGGGGATCCCATGCCCTCTTCTGGCCTCTGTGGGCACTGCACACACATGGTAAGCTTACATACATGCAGGTAAAACACTCATACACATAAAATAAAAATAAACAAGGCTAGGGATGTTCAGTTGGTAGGGTGCTCACAACTAGAATGCATGCAGCCCTGGGTTCCATCTCCAGCATCACTTAAACCAGGCATGGTGGTGCACATTAGTAATCTCTGTATTCAGAAGGTGGATGTAGAAAGATCAAAGATCAAGGTGGTTCAAGGTCATTTTTGGCTTCATAGTGAATTCATGGCTAGACTGGGCTACGTAAGACTCAGTCAAAAACAATCAACCAAGCAAAGAAATAAACACAGCCAAGTGACCAGTTACCTCCCCAGGTAAACTTCCCTGTGATATTCTCAAAGCTGGTGGCATTGTGTTGGACACATTGAGAAACTGAGTTAGCACTTTCATTTCTTTTTTTTTTTTTTTTTTTGCCTTTTTTA
>NW_008354274.1:284878-325655 GCF_000622305.1 Nannospalax galili | reverse complement strand
TTATTTTTTTTATTTTTTATTTTTTAGTCTTTTTTTGAGACAGGGTCTCCCTGTAGCCCCAGCTGTCCTGGAACTCACTATGCAGACCAGTCTGGCCTTGAACTCAAAGGTCCGCTTGCCTCTGCCTCCCGAGCACTTGGGATTAAAGGCGTGCGCCACCACACCCAGAATTTTTTTTTTTAAGGTGCAGGGGATTGAGCCTCATGTTAGATGAACACTCTATCTCTAAGCCATGCCCCCAGCCCCCTCACCAAGGGATTTTAGGCAGGTGCTCTATGGCTGAGTCACACCCCCAGCCCTCTTTTTACTTTTTAGATTTTTTTTTGACTGGCCTGGAACTCCCTATGTAGAACAGGTTGGCTACAAACTCAAGAGATCTGGTTGTTTCTGGAGTGCTGAGATTTAAGTTGTGGGTTACCACACCTGGCTTCTTTTTACTTTATGAGACAGGGTCTTATTGGTGTCCAGCCTGCTGTGACTGACTCTGCAATCCAGACAAAGCCTTGATGTTACAGTCGTCTTGCCTTAGTCTCCCAAGTAGTGGGGACAACAGGTCTGCACCACCACCCTTACCTGGGTTGCTTCCGTATTTGGCTGTTGCAAATAATGCCAAATTATAATTGCAATCAAACATATTTTAGGGAGAAGCTCTCTAGACTTTAAACTTTTCATATCTCTGCAGCAAGGACAATGAGGAGAGCTTAGTGGGCTACCCAGCTAATCCTGTTTTACAGATGTGAAAACCGAGGCTCCAGCTGGCCAAGGTGATTTGCATACCATGGCACTGGTGAAAATAACTCTCACCTGTTTTCTGATTCTAAGACTTAAAGAGATTTTTTTGATTTACTTTTTATGAGTGTTTTGCCTGCCCATATGTGAGTACACCCGTGGAGGCCAGAAGAGGGTGTCAGAGTCCCCTGGAACTGATGTTATGGAAAGTAGTTAGCTGCCATGTGGGTGTAGGAAACCGAAACTCAGTCCTCTGAAAAAGCAGCCAGTGCTCTTTATAATCACTGACTCATCTCTCCACTCTTGGAAATAGGGACTCCCTGTGTAGCCCTAGCTGGACTGGAGCTCATGATGTAGACTAGGCTGGTCTCCAACTCAGAGATCTGCCTACCTCTACCTCTCAAGTGCTGGGATCAAAGGTGTGCACCACCATACTCTGCCACATTTTCTGATTCTAACATTCATGTGGTTTCCTGTAGTCAGACCGTCTTCACCAACAATATTTTATAGAATGCATTCTAATTTCCTTCTGAGCAGGTAGTTTTCCTTTTGGTTCTCCACTCCTCCTTTATCTCCTCTCCCCCAGTTTTCTTTTTCCTTCCCCCCTTTTCTTTCTGAGACAAGATGTCACTCTGTAGCCCAGGTTGACCTCAAACTCAGTGATTCTCCTGCTTCAGACTCCTGAATGCTGAGATTACAGGTATGTATCACCATGCCCACTATACAGATATATTCTTCCAAGTTAGTATTCCTAAGTCCTCCAGTCTCTTGATCTGGGGCCAAGGATGTTTCTGAGCCAAATAGTGTTTATGGTCTTTCAAGGTTCAGGGAAATATCCCTAAGGAGATTGAGGGTGGTCAGTGCCACAGATGGAGAAAGAAATCAAGAATCAGGCTGGAGCCTCGTGTCACCACTTCCTGTGGCTCTGTCAGCTCTGAGGAAGTCCTGGACTTCCTGGTTGACACTGGGTCCCATCAGAATTGAGCATGAAGAGAGGTCTATGAGTGATGTCAGTACACCCTAAGATCTGAGGATGAGTGGGATGGGGTGGCATGAAGGCCAAGGGGATACAAATGGTCTCTCAGGGGCTAGTGATGCCCGGTTCCAACCTCAACATGCCTTAATGTCCCTATGCCTGCTCTGCTGTGATCAATCTAGGCCACACTCGAATGCTTACATCTTAAGGAAGAGGATGCAGTCTTTCTGATGTTTATTTATGGGGCTGGAGAGAAGGCTCATCTCTGTTAAGAGCACTGATCTTGCAGGGGACTGGAGTCTGGTCACCAACACCCACACGACAGCTAAATCTGCAACTCCAGTTCCAGAGAATCTGATGCCCTCTTCTGGCCTCTACAGGTATTGCACACATGTGACACATACATGCAGGTAAATTCTCATACAAATAAAAAAAATGGTTTTATTAAAAATTGTGATGCAGGGTATGGTGGTACATGCCTTTAATTCCAGCACTCAGAAGGCAGAGGCATGTGGATCTCTGTGGGTTCAAGGCCAGCCTGGTCTACATAGTGAGTTCCAGGACACCTGGGGCTACAGGGAGACCCTGTGTCAAAAAGACCAAAAAATGAAATCAAACCTGATGCACATGGGTGTCTAGCCCACAAAAGTTACTGGGGAACGCATGTATAGCAGGGCATAGCATCGAAAAACTTCTGTGAAAACCAAAGCCTGAATTCCGAGCAATGGGTCCATGTGTTAACCTGCAAGCAGGGGCCAGGGGAGGGTGGGGGATGTCAGTGCTTCCCTGTCAGAGAGGGACAGGAGGCCAACCTTCACCTGTGCAATCCAGCTGCAGAGTCTGTGATACCACTGAAAAAGAGAACATGCAACCTAAGCTGGAGCAGCCCTTGATGACATGGGGCAATTAAGGCTGTACAGACTGGTTCACAAGTTGGGGATATAGGGAATTTTTGTCTCAAAATCATTACAACATTTTTCTCATATATATGTGTATATATTATATATATGTATATGTAATGTTCAATGAAACAGCAAATGGCAGGACAGGATACTGTGTCTTGCTGGAGTACTGTCATGGTTACCCTGTGTATTTGCAGGTCCCACATTCCCTGTGCTGAGGCCTTCTCAGTTTGCAGGGCCAATGCCTGCTTGGCCTGGTGGATGGTTCCAGGGGAACAGGTGTTGCCCATGAGGTGGTGAGTGAGCCCCAGTGTGCTCCTGTCCTTCTACCTGGACTGGGCAGGAACCTACATGCCAGACACAGTGCTGTGCTTGAACTCTTCTTGTCCCTTTCCAGTTGAGTGGAGCCAGCCAAGGATCTGCAGATTGCTCTCAAAGGCTGAGCTGGTGGTATCTGGGGTAGGGTCCTACATGAAAGATTGCCTGTACTTTATTCAAGGGAATTCTGTGCTTCAAAACCCTTTCCAAAATAAACCCACCTCCTAGTACCCTAGTTGGGCCTTCGTAGCCAAGAACAGCTATCTTCTTTCTCGCTGGTAAAAGGGAACTGGTTTCTCCCTGGCCATGGCTGATGCCATCAGGGGTCTCATGACCTTTGGGGAGGTAAGTGGTACTTGGTGCTTGTTTGCATCTAAGGGCTCCTGGGAACCTGTGTGATCTGTGAGTGGGAACAAATGAAGCCAAGAGTAGAGCGCACTAACATTTATTTACAAAAAGTTCAAGTTACATATGATACAAGCTTTTTACACACAGTAGTTTAAACAGATTTAGTTTATTTTTACTACTAAAAGGTAAAGAAAAACATTTAACTAACTAGGAAATCTTTTTTGTGTGTGTACAAAGTGACTGATCATGCACTTTTTTTTTTAAAACTCTGAAATCTTTTGCTAAGTGCAAATACTAGATTTTCTCCAGTTTTAAGGCAAATACATCAGGAGAGGGTAGACAAGTCTCTCAAGCCAGGGGGCAGCCTGGGCCCCAGAGCTAAGTGCCAGCTGCCTTGGGGATCCCTGTTGGTCCTGATAGGGCTGGTCCATGGGCTCCGGCACTAGAAGCTGTGATCCTCGCTGGCTGGGCAGAGTCACTACCCCTTACCTCCCCGGCCTTGCTGAACAATGAGGTGCTAGAAAGTCACACTAGACTAGAGGCTTTGCTGGAGACAGGCAGCAGCAGCCTCCCTTGCAGCCATGTGAAACCAAAGACAGAATGCATCTTAAGGACATGCCTCAGGCTTGGCCTTAGGTGGAATAGCCCCACTGGCCTCACCCTTCCCAGTGTCAAGATTTGAATGCTACCTGCCTAGTTGGTTCTTCTTACCTGTCCCAGAAACTGTCAGGTTCCTCATCTAGTCTCTGAGGCCCCATGGTGGAGCAACATGATGGGGACACTGGGTAGGATTAAGACCCAGTCCAGTCCAGTCCAGCCCAGCAGCTCACAAGGCCTCTGAGTAGTAGTTGGCCTGCCCGTGGGACTTCTGGGAAGTGCAGAGTTTGCTAATGTTTAAGGTGCCCGTGGGATACTGTCATGCAGCATGTGGCCCACTTTTCCAAGGCACTGTCATTTAGGCTAGTAGCATAGCTCAAGTGATCCACAGGCACCTCAGGAGGGCTTTTTCCTACATACCTCTGAATACACCGAGCATTGTCCTGCTCCAAGGTCCATGCACTCTGAATCTGCTGGCACCCCACAACAACAGGACAAGGACAGCCAGCATAGGGTGAGAAAGTCTACTGCTGGCCCCACTCAACAAACAGGCTGGAGTGACATCTTCTAGTGCAAAGACCTGGTCCAGAAGGAGGGGGAAAAGGCTATAGGATCATGGCAGGACCCCACATAAGCCCAGAGCAGATTCTCAGCTGCCCTTACTCTGGTGCTGGGACCTCATCCTCTGCCTGCCCCCACTGTTGAACACTGAGGCAATAGGTGGGTGGCCATGAGGCCTACTGTGACAGAAACAGATCTAATAGGCCATCTGTACCCCTGGTGAAATCCCAAAACATTTGGGAGAGAAGCTACCCATCCCAGATTGGTGACAGTAAGGTTTCTTCCAGCAATGGGGCAGCCCACAGACAAGTGACCACTTTGGAAAAAGGCCCTTTTGTTTGGTGTCTAAGTATCAGGACCACTAACCCTCAGCAGCTGCTGGCCCTAGGGAAATAATTTCAACCTAACTTTTCAAGGATGGAGGCAAACTTAAAACAAGCCACAGGCCACAAAAAAACTTCAGCCCAAACTATGTGAACAGGAGCAACTGCTTTAGATAACAACAGAACAAAACCTGCCCACAGACGATTCTGAGGCCCTTTGACCTGAGTGGGCCTTGGGCAGGAAAGGGAAAGCCCTGGCCTGGGGGTGGTGGGCCACATTCCCCACTAGGCTCTGTCAGCTGGGGAAGGGGTGGAGCAAATGATCTTGGGATCTACCTCACAGCTAGGGCCACTGTCTAGACACCAAGACGGCAGCTAGGGAGATGCCCCACTTCTGGTCCAGTGAGAGCTGGCACCTAGAGGTTACTAGAACTGGAGGAACAGTGGCCCTTGCCAAGGAAGGAGCAGGAGGGCATGAGCTCACTCTTAAGAGGGAAGTGAGGAACTTTCACCCTGACTCAGAAGGTGAGGCTGGGCTCTCCCGCAGACTCAGTGGGGCTGGCCAGGGTTACGGATGTCAGAAGCGATGCCGTGGCTGAGGGCCAAAGTGCATGGGCAGGTTGTGCTCCAGCGGCATGTGCATGTGGCCAAAATCATAGTTGACACGCACATTGGGCAGGGGGGGCACATAGGGCGCGGGCACAGGGCCCATATTGATGGGGAAGTTGTTGAACATGGGTCGGACAGGGGGCAGGGGAAAGGGTGGGTGCACAAAGGCATAGGGTGGCATCTGTGGATGCAGGTTCTGCGGGACAGGCCGAGGCAGGGCTTCCACACGCTGCACCTTCTCGGGTGGTTTCTCCAGTGGAGGCCCAATGCGTTTGAAGGTATTCTCTAAAAGAGAGGTAGGATTCAATGGAGGTGAACAAGCTGAACCAACTCCAATGGACTTCTGCCTGCAAGCAGAACCCTGGCTGTGCCAGGGCTGGGCAGCTTGTAGAACAGCCCAGAATAGGAGGGCTACCTCTGACCTTCAGCATACTCTCCTCTAGACCCAGAACAGCTGGCTCTTGTCAGGTGTGGTGGTGCACACCTTCAATCCCAGCACTCTGGAGGCAGAGGCAGGCGGACCTTTGTGAGTTCAAGGCCAGCCTGGTCTACATAGTGAGTTCCAGGACAGCTGGGGCTACAGGGAGACCCTGTTCCCTGTCTCAAAAAGACCAAAACAAAAAAAAAAAAAAAAAAAAAAAAGAAGAGCTGGCTCTTGGAGTAGGCTAGGTATTATGTCAAGTGTGAGACACCCACTACCTGTCAAAGTGAGACACCAAAGGACAACTACTTTCCCAAGGGTCACTCGGTCACTCTGCCATGGTCCAGCTTAGTATGGCCTACATGACACCTTTGCTTAGAGCCTCAGGGGCTCACGGCAGCTTCCGTCCCTCTCTTAGTGACCTCCATGGTGGTGAGCCATGGCCTCCTTACTTAGGTTTTTATTTCCTGTCAGAGCCCAAACCCACTCTTGGGAGCTCCTCCTCTTTGAGGGGTGCCAAAACAACCTATGGCTTTTCCTGACTTCTCATGGTCTGGACACTGCCCCCCACTTCAAGGGACAGGGATCCTCCAGGCCCACATATACCCAGGGAGAACACTTGCCTCCATTCTTCCTTTTCTGTTCCTCCTCAGCTTCCTTCTGGATATCCTCGATTAGTTTTTCATCATCCTCCTGGAGAACGAGAAGGGGAATGAGGCCATGGGGTAGAGGGATTGGGTAGCTAACTATACCCCTCTTTCCCAAATCACATCTTTCTTCATCAGCTGGCTGGCCCTTTTGCAAGGAGGTGTGAGAGTCTGGATTGCTGGAGTGTCTCTGTCAAGAAGGCAACTGTCTGGGCTCTCACTGTGCTGCACGAAGGCAGAGGGCAGATGATGTGAGAAGAGCTAAAAGCCTGAGCAGTTTTGTTCCCCACTCCACAGCTCTGGGCACAGCAGGCCTTTGTATAGGGTCTGCTACCTCCCAGAACTCAGCCAGGTCCTGTTGAGTGGAAGCTGCCTGTGGCTCCTGGTGGCTCCTTTTTAAGAGAGCCTGGGTGGTGGGGAAGAGCACAGCTGGATAACAAGCCTGCTGTCTCTCTCACCTCCCCTAACTCACTCAGCACCTAGCAAGTTCAAAATAAGTGCAATTTGTTTTTTTGGGACAGGGTCTCTCTGTAGCCACAGCTGGACTAGAACTGCTATGTAGATCAGGTTAGCCTTGCTCTCACAGAGATCCCCCCATCTCTGTTTCCCAAGTGCTGGGATTAAAGGCATGTGCCACCATGCCGCAGAGGGAGAATCAGATTGCTGTCCTGGGACAACCACCTACTTGCGCTTGCTTCATGCAAGAGCAATGGGGCTGGCCTACTCCTGAGTGCCTATAAACTGACTTTCTAGTTTATGATGGAACTGAAAGACCATTTACTAGATTGAAAAACCCCAAGATGGGGGATACCTTTCCTGGCCATGAGCTTACTGGGCTCACATCCAGCAAGTGCAGGGCATGGCACTCCAGCAGAATTTAACATACCAACTGAACTAATTGGGAGTATGTATGAGGGCCTGCCAAGAGAATGTTCTTGAAGCTTTTCCAAGAGTTATGAGAAGTCAAATAGCCAGGCATGATGGCGCATGCCTGTGATCCCAGCACTTGGGAGGTGGAGGCAAGAGGATCTAGTGTTCAAAGTCATCTTTGGCTACATAGTGGGTTCAAGGCCATCATGGGCTGCATGAAACCCTGTCTCAAAAATCGAATCTGGGTTGGGGCTCAGTCTCTGGGGTCCTCTGTGAAATAGGCTGCTTATAGGGGTTAAATATGTCAATTCCTATAAGGGACTTAGCACAAAGTAAGCATTTGTTACTAACAGATGGGAGAACTGTGGGAAACAGGACACATTTTAGAACTTAAAAAAAGATATAGATTAGGAGTTACCCCCTAATACATATCTCAGTGAGTTTTTATGAAACAGTTTCACTCTATAGCCCAGGCTGAGTTCAAACTCATGTCAATGTATCCTGCCCCAGGCTACTGAATGTTGGGATTACAAGTGTGAGCCATCATACATAGCCACAGTGACTTTTTTTTTTTTTGAGACAGGGTCTCCCTGTAATCCCAACTGGCCTGGAACTCACTATGTAGACCAGGGTGGCCTTGAACTCAGAGATCTGCCTGCTTCTGCCTCTGGAGTGCTGGGATTAAAGGCATGTGCCACAATGTCTGGCTTTTTTTTTTGTACAAATGACTTTGTTATAGTTTGAGAAAGAATGGTTTCCTGACTGGTCATTTATTAACATAAAGACCAGTACTACATTACCATACATCATCCTTACCTCTCTGCTTACACACCTAAATGTGGTGTTGCCTGAGATCCAAGAGATATGGTTAAGGTCTCCAATGGCACACGAAGAAAGTGACCTAAATGTTATTCATTCCAAGCCTAATGGAGGCAGAGGCAGGGGGATCTCTGTGAGCTCGAGGCCAGCCTGGTCTCCATGGTGAGTTCCGGGCCAGCTGGGGCTGCAAGGGAGACCCTGTCTCAAAAAGACAAAAAAAAAAAAAGAAAAAAAAAAAAAGAAATAGAGGCAGAATGATTGGGAGTTTAAAGTTATCTTTAGCTACATAGCAAATTTGAGGTCAGCCTGGGTTACATGATCAACCAGTCTCAAACCTGAGGTCTTAGATAAAGTGACTTGTTCCAAGTTAGGCTGGGAGGAGATAAGACTCAGAAGAATGGCCCCCTCCCCACTTTTACATTTATTACTATTGTGTGTGTACCACAGCATGTGAGTAGAGATCATAGAACAACTTTCAGGAGTTGGTTCTTTCCTGCCACCATGTGGGTCATGGGGATCAAACTCAGGTCTTCAGGCTTGGCAGCAGGTGCCTTTACCCTTTGAGCCATCTCACCAGCCCAAGAATGTTTTTATTCCACAGTATCACTCAAACAGTTAAGGAATGCTGAAGGTTCCTCTGCCCTAAGGCTAAAGAGCTCAAGGGTGGGCTGTGTTCCTTTCTTCCTTCAGCTTTCAGACCAGTTTCTGTGCAGGAGGTTCTCTGCTGGATGTTGCAGGTAGGCCAAGGACATAAGCCTCACTGAACCAACACACCTGAATCCTGAGCACAGCTGTAGCTGGCTCTCTACTGTGGACTTCCTGCTGGGAAACTTAAGGTGAAGACTGGCTACTCTTGGCTCTGCTCCTCAGACTCAGTTTTGAATTATAAGAGAAGAGTGATACAGCTAATTCTCCAGATCCATGAATTCAACCAGCCATGGAAGGAAAATATTTGCAGGTCAAAAAAAAGAGAGCGGTGAGAACAAGGCAGAGCCTGAACACAGCCCTGGCTCAGAAAGCCACGGTTCTAGCAGCCAAGCGCTCAGCTGGTGATGGGACTGCCTAGCTAGAAGCCTGCTGTGCCTCACTTTCTCCACTGTCGGACAGGATGACTGGAATGTAAGGAGGGAGGGAGGGACAGGGAAGGTTTCCCTTTTGGGTAGACTGTTCCAGGCTTATGGCAGTGGTAAGGTGTGTATGTGCACGTTGATGCCTCCTGTCATCTCCCCACCAGCTTCCTGTGGCAAGTCCCCAGTAATGGATGAATCCAATCTGAGTGCCCTCTCCCCCATGCCCATAGCAATGGCAAGGGGAGTAGAGCTTTCTGACAGACTCAGGGCAGGAGCCCAGCTTGCCAGTGAGAGCCCTTCCTGAGGAAAGGCAGTGGCTAGCCCAGCCTTTCCTCCAGCTCTTTCCTTTGGATCATTCCCTGATATACACGAAGTGTCCTCAAGACCATTTGCTTCCCTGAATTCCTGTCTGGGAGTCTGACAATGCCCTTGGTGACCAAGACAAGTCTACATTATTAAAAACTGGGGCTCAGCTATGACTTATGATGAATCATGAATAAATTGCCAGTTAAGATGTTCAGACCTCAACTTTTAGTTGTGTGCGGGGTGTAGACCTGTGATCCCAGACCTCAGGAAAGAATGAGTTCTAGAACTGCCTGGGCCACTCAGCCAGGCCCCATTTCAAAAGCAAACAAACAAACAAAGTTTGGCCAGGTGTGGTGGCGAATGCCTTTAGAAAGCACCTGGGAGGCAGAGGCAGGTGAATCTCTGTGAGTTTGAGGTCAGCCTGGTCTACCTAGTGAGTTCCAGGACAGCAGGGGCTACAAGAAGACCCTGTCTCAAAAAAGACCACCCCCTCCAAAAAAACCCAACTTTGACAAAATGGTTGCATCAGTTTGCTGTGTTTAGCAACTTTAAAAAGTGTTATGGAAAGCTCTTGGCATTGTGGTGCAGGCAAGTGGATTTCTGTGAGATTGAGGCCAGCCTGGTCTATACAAGGGCCTGGGCTGTGATAGGCTGGGAGACCCTATTTCAAAAAGACCCCTCCCCCAAAAAACCCAACCCAACCCAACCCAACCAAACAGAAACAACAAACACCACCCCCCACCCTTTAAAAAAAAAGAAAAAGAGAACAAAAGGTCATTATTAGGTAGTATGCTGGATTCTGGGGCACTTTCTACTTCACTGGGGTGGAGGTCAGTTCCAACAGTTTCCCTTCAGTTCACAGTTACTCAAATTGAGGTAGGCTTGACTTACATACACCAACTTTTTTTTTTTTTTGGTCTTTTTGAGACAGGGTTTCCCTGTAGCCCCAGCTGTCCTGGAACTCACTATGTAGACCAGGCTGGCCTTGAACTCAGAGATCCACCTGCCTCCACCTCCCAAGCTCTGGGATTAAAGGCATGCGCCACCATGCCTGGCTGCATACACCAATTTTTATCTGCTATTTTATCACAACTGAAGAAAAATCAATAATGTAAAAAAAAAAAAAAAAATGGGACGGCTGGTTCAGGCCCTTGGGTTTGGCCTGGTAACAGATGGGGTCACTGAGTCCCTTGAGAGACATTCCAGGTCATTTGGGGGGAGGGATACTGGGAGAGGGCTTGCCATGGAGCAAAGCTAGGACATATCCCAGCTGTTAGGAATGGCAACAATAGGAGGAAAGAGGATGACAGGCTAGGAGGGGGATCACAGCAAGCCTGTCCTCCTGCCTATGGGGCTGAGTCACTTACAGGAAACCTCAGGGTTAGTGCCTGCCTAACCATGGCTACAGGGTGTGCATGAGTGTGACTGGAAGACCTACAACTTCGGGGCTCCAGAGCCAAGTTTGGTGTCTAGTCCTTACCCCCATCTGGAGCCTGTTCATTCTGAAAACTGCTCTGCTTAGAAATGAAGGGTCTCTTAAGAAGCACCCAGTACATGAGTGCTGAGGACTCTGACGTTCTAGCTAGGCAGACCCATCACAGCCTGAGCATGCACACATAAGCCACGGGTTTCCAAGTCAGGTGCTATGTTTGTTCGGGCTCTGCCTGGTCCTAAACAGATGCCTTTTCCCCTCAATATTTTCTTAAAAAAAAAAAAAAAGTATTATTATTTTTATTTTATGTGTATGAGTGTATTGCCTGAATGTATGTTAAGTGCAACTGTGTTCTGCCGTGCTGGAGGAGGAAAGAAGAGGGCACTGGATTCCCCTGGAACTGGAATTATGGATGATTGTTAGCTGCCATGTGGGTGGCTAGGGATCAAACTCAGGTCTTCTGCAAGAGCAGCCAGTGCTCTTAACCTCTGAGCCATCTCTCCAGCCCCTCCCCACAATATTTTCAATCCATGGTTGGTTGAATTCTTAGATACCAAGGGCCAATGGTATGACTCTTCCGAATATACATTTATTAAAGCAATCTCGGGAAAAGTTTAAATAAAGCAACACACACAATTACTAAGGGTAGAGAATGTCGTGTAGCTCAGTGTAGAATGCTTCCATTATCATGGGCAAGGCCCTGGGTCTGACATCTTTTTGTTGTTGTTGGGGGTAGGAACCAATCCAACAAAACCAACAAAGCACCAAGCAAAAAAAACCAACCCTCAAACAAGTAAGTAAGCAAAATCAAAACTAACCAGCTAACCATGATAATTTCTCACCAGAACTAACTCCTGAGAACATGCTGATATATTCCTAAGGGTTGTTTCTGACTCTCCACTGAAAACCTACCAAAATTCCATGCGAGAAGGCCGCTTCTGCACTTGATGCCATGCACCTGGCTTATGACTGGAAGATTTTATAAGACACTGAGGCTGGGAGGTACAGGGATGTGCTAAGAGTCACTCTAGGTGACAAGAGAGGCACAGTGAAGCGAGGCCCAAGATCTAGACTTACAGACACCAGTGCTTGGCTCTTCAGGGCCTTATAGTACTCTGCCTGGCCCTTTACAGTCCCTGGGCTGCAGAAAACTGCAGTAGGCCTGGGTAAGTTCCCTTCTCTGTCCTCTTTTTGGCTCCTCCCAAGCTCTTGGGGAGGGGGTGAAGAAGGGAGTTACTTTAAACACATGAACAGGGGGCTTCTTTCTGAAGCCCAGGGCCAGCTAATATGAGAGTAGATGCTGGTCAGTGATGAAGCTGTCCCAAAACAAACAGTGTCTCAAAAGAAAGACAGTGATGCTACATCAGGTTGTAGTGGAAATGAGCCACTCAATACCTCTGACCGCCACAGCTGCTCCAGGAAGGCAAGCCCTTAGACATACTGAATTTGCTGAGAACTAGGAAGTATGTGAAAAACCCAAGGGTGGGCCAGGCCACTCTAAAAGCAGCAGTCAAGGAAAAAAATGAAAGTAGAATGTGGAAGGTGGGCATGGTGGTGCACCCCTTTAAACCCAGCACTTGGGAGGCAGAGGCAGGTGATTTTCGTGAGTTTGAGGCCAGCCTGGTCTACATGGCAAGTTCTAGACTAGCTGGGGCTACAAAGAGACTCTGTCTCAAAAAGACCAAAATATAAAAATAAATAAAAAGAACATGGAGCCTCACTGCCCCACAGATCCTTAAGTTCCTTTGAACTCAGCAGGACACAAAAGGCCCTGAGGGGTTTGCTTCACATACTAGGCTGGCTCTAAAGTGTGTGGGTGGGGAGTTGGGCCCAGAGTTTGAGGGAGAAAGTAGGGGTGCTAGCTGTTCCTGAAACTCACAGGAAGTGAGGTAGAAATCATCAGAGGTTTTCATTGATAATAGAAAAGCAAAGTTCAACCCTTTGCTTGTCTTTTAACCAGAAGCCCAGGGTCTGGACAGAGAAAACGTGAGAAGAGAAACTAGTGGTGGAGGAGAGGCAGGGAGCATCTGCAGGTCAGATACAAACAGTAATCACCAGCCACAGCTCCAGGGTCCCAAAATGGGTGTTTGAGCACTTGGTGCAGAAGCTGTTCCTGCCAAGACCTTCCAAGTCCTTGTGAGCCTGTGCCCCAATCTTTCTGACTTTTGGTCGCTTGCTTGCCTGCTGGTCAGGCTCTTGTGACCATGTGTGAAGGATGGGTGACTTCATTTAGCTTTCTCTCTTCACTAGAAGGTGACAGGCAATGGCAAGCTGCAAGCTGCCCCCTTCTGTGATTCTGGGGTAGGGATCCTGGTCATGTGCTGCCACAGCTGTTGTTAATAAACCTGCAATGATTTCATGAAAAGCTTCCAAAGGGCTTGAGATTTAGTTTCAAATTATTCCCAGTGAAGTTTTGGCTTGCCTGAGCAATAGCAGCCCCTAACCCCTACCCCCAATCCCCAACCCCCAACCCTCAGCTGTCTCCCTGAAACAGGAAATTGGGGGGAAGGCCCGGGAGGAGGAAGCCCAGTTCTGGGAGGCACATGGTGTGCAAAGGGAGCTGGACAATGTGTTGGGGAGGAGCAAAGACTTCACAGGCTCCCAGCCAGCCTCTGGCTTCAGCAGCCATCTCCTTTGTCTCAGAGACTTGGGGCCCAAATGCCTCTGACCATGACATCCCCTCAAGGACCTGGAGGTGGTAAAGAATGCACGAAGTTTTCTGTTTTGACTCTTGTCAGCATCAAGTGCTCAGGAAGAGAGGCTGAAAGAAGGAGCCTGTATTGGCACAGGTGTATCACTGGACTGCTGCCTGCCCTGCCTGATAAGTCCCTTAGTTACTTGGAAACCCAGCCTGGTCAAGGTGGTGGAGCTGCTTGGCCTCTGGCGCCATCTGCAGTGTGCAGTGGAGAAGGAGTCCATGAGAGTTTGACCCTACTTCAAGACACACTTGGTTCATAGGGCTCAGGGACCATCTCCTGTATTTGTAGAAGGAGTCTGGTGTTGGTCAGAAGACCTGGGCTTTCACTCTGGTTTTACCTAGCTCAGGATGCTGGCCCATTTTTCTCATTTGCAAGGTGGGAAACTGATACCCTTCCTGCCATGCAGTCAAAGTCCCACCCAACAGCTCAAAGCATCTTGCAGTGTATCTGTGGGGCAAGGATAGATAAGCTTAGGTCAGTTTCAGATACCCACTCTCTCTTGCATTTTCTTACAGAAACAAGGGCACTCAAGACAGTGACTGAAATGTTTTGGTGGACTGCTATTTGGGTAAGAGTAAACACTATAACTAAGCTATATCCTCCAGCCACCACCCCCCCCACCTTTTTTTTTTTTTTTTTTTTGGTCTTTTTTGAGACAGGGTCTCTGTGCTGGATAGCTTTAGCGTCAACTTGACACACCTGGGTTGAGGGAGCCTCAATTGGGGAATTACTCTCATTGGACTGGCCTGTGGCCATGTCCATGGGGCACCTTCTTGATAGTTGAGTGATGTGGGAGGGCCCAGCCCACTGTGGGTGGTACCACCCCTGGGTAGGCGGGCCTGTATTGCATAAGAAAGCAGGCTGAGCAGGGGCCAGGGGAGCCAATCAGTCAGCAGTGTTCCTCCACGGCCTGTGCTCCATCCAGCTCTTGCCTCTAGGTTCCTGCCCTGAGTTCCTACCCTGGGTTCTCTGATGAACTGTGATCTGGGAGATGTAAGCCGAATAAACCCTTTCTTCTCCAAGTTGGTATTGGTCAGTGTTTTGTCACAGCAGTGGAGAAACAAACTAGGACAGTGTCCCTGTAGTCTCAGCTGGCCTGAAACTATGTAGACCAGGCTGGCCTTGAACTCACAAAGATTTGCTTGCCTCTGCTGGTATTAAAGGTGTACACTACCACTCCTAGCAGAGGCAGGCGGATCTCTGTGAGCTCAAGGCCAGCCTGGTCCAGGCGGATCTCTGTGAGTTCAAGGCCAGCCTGGTCTACATAGTGAGTTCCAGGACAGCGGGGGGTACAGGGAGATCCTGTCTTAAAAAAACCAAAAAAAAAAAAAAAAAGTTAGGAGGAGTAATGCAGCCAAATAGTTTCTAGGCTTGAAGGTTCTTCTTGCAAGATTTCTACCTTTTCCTTTCAGTCCTCTCAAATCCCTCTTCCACCATTCCTATAGCCTCTAGTCCCTTCTCTGAAGGGCTACTGGTGCTAGAGTCTTCCAGGTATGTAGCCACTGAGAGGAGGTGACCTGGGGTAGAAGCTGAGTTGCTGTTTATTGGCCTCCAGTAAGGTTTCATTTGTGAAGCTGTGACAATTCAGGTGCCTTAGAGCATCACTGCAGCATCATATCCCTGAACATTTGTAAACATCAGGTTCAACTCATTATAGGCTCCTACCCCCATGCCTGGGTGCTGTGGTACTCACCGAGGGGCTGGCAGGAAAGCCCCAGCGTTTTCTCAGAACAGGCTTCAACCGCTTACATTTCCCAAACACAAAAATACTGGGTGTGATAGCTCATACCTGCCATTGCCTTGAATTTAAGACAAGTCTAATGAAATCCTATCTCAAAAACAAAATAAACACACAAAACCAAAACCTGAAAACAAAAAGCCAGGGATTTAGTTCAGTGGGAAGCACTTGCCTAGCATGTGTAGGGTCCTGGGCTCCATTCCCAGCACCATAACACAAAATAAAACAAATCCCCAAAAGCCTAAATCCAAGACAAACTTTTTGTTTTTTGTTTTTGAGGGGGGAAGTGTGCCTTTTGGAGATAGAATCTCACTCTGTATCTCAGATTGGCCTCGAACTCGTGGTGATCCCTCAGTCTTCCAAGTGCTGAGACCACAAGCATGAGCGACCATGCCTAGCTCTTAATAATCTGGTGGTTCTTTGGGTTGAATTTAGGGACTCATGTGCTAAGCAATCACTCTACCACTGAGCCATATCCCCAGCCCACTTTGCTATTTAAAGAGCACATGCTGTCATCAACTTTGTCATACTTCTGGAATGCAGCCCACCAAGTGATGTTCTTATGAACATGGTCCCTAGTCAGCATAGCTCCCTGGCCCTTAGCTGACAAACAGAACTCTGGAGATCAGTACCATTTGTGCACAATTTTCATGGCACAGCAACACTTGCCCTTCCCCCTTTTTGAGCAGCACTGAGGAGGGGACCCAGGGTCTTGCACTCATTATGCAAGCACTCTTACCACTGAGCTATATCCAGAGTCCACACCTGCCCCTTTAAGTGCTAAGACTTGGTACAGCATTTGCCTCTCATTTTCTTTCCTAGCAGCCTGTTTCATAAGGCTTGTTTTTGGTGTATTTGTAACAAGGTGTTCGTGGTAGTGAACTGAAGAGGCTGCTAGTCATCTGAGCCCTCAGCAGAGTTCATTCAGGCTCCCAAGCCACCCTAGTTATTAAGGGCTCAAACTCCTCTTCATTCCAAGCCGTGCAGGGATAATTCCCTGCTGACAACGCAAAGCTTCTTCCCCGCCTGCTGCTTAATGAAGCAGGGGCCAGTGCAGGACAGTGCAAGCTTTGTCTCTGGCACTTCTGAATGGCTTTGTGTTCTCAGAGGACTCAGCAGATGCTGGGGTGGAATTTAATCGGTCTCCTGGTGAGAATCAAGGAAACCAGGCTGATCCCTCGTTTGATGGGAATGGGACAATGTGGAACAAAATCTCTACTATGGTGACCAAAGGAAATTGGAGGGACTGCTATTGCCTGACCTTTTCAAACTTTGAGTGACTACAGAAGCTTCCTCAGGCTACAAGAAAACTAGGGCAGGTACTCACTATGGCAGTCAGACAACATGTAGGACATGAGGAACCTTTACAGAGTTTCATGTAGGGAAGACGGTGGAGGCACAGAGAATAGGACTTGGGGGTGATGGTGGTACCGAGCACAAACCAGGTCAAGGAGGCTAAACTACAGGCCTTGGATGGTGACTCCCATAGTGCTTTTTCTGGAGCTGAAACATGGCTCCAGAAAAAAGCCTCAGTTGAGGGAAAAGACCCTATCTCTTCCTGAACCTCAATAGATAAGAGCTGCATAAGGCTTATCTCAAAGGGCTGCCCAAGTACCCAAGGTGCAACCCTTCCCTCCTGGGTGCCTTCCCCCAACCAACAATACAGAAGACTAGGCTTTCTGCCCACAAAAACTCCTTTGTTCCACAGACCACCGTGGAGACAGGAGGGCAGGTTTGCTGGGGGTCTCACTGGGTTGTGAGCTCCATGACCAGATAACCCCTGAAGTCAACCCTCAACTCAGCTCCTGGCTCAGTGAGCAGTAGATGCCTGTTCCTGACAGAATGTTCCTGGAGCAGGCATGCCTGGCTTCTAAAGGGATGACTGCTTTCCCACCATGATGGCTCTGAAGATGGCACACCATTTTTAACAGATTCGAGCCAGCCTTCAGGCCATCCCATTCATGGCCACCAGAGTGGTCAACCATTGACCTAGCATCTTGTGGCAGGTATAATATAGATCTTCACACCAGAGGTAGAAAGAGGCCTTTGCTTTGGCTTACAAAATGCTGACTAGAACAGTGTTTAAAACATTTGGGCAAATGTTAGTTTTTTAAACCAGAAGAGTTTACATTAAGGCATAGATTTCCAGCCTTTATAGAGCTGGGAGCAGTAGCAATGCTAAACAGTCTCACATGACCAGCCACAAGCTGCTAAGCTCAGCAGCAGCTAGTCCCTGTAATGTTCTACACTCTCACCACAATGTGCTGGCTCCTCAGTCCCCAGTTCTGGTTGCCAGCTAGCCCTGTGGTAACTTAGTCTGTGGCCCCAGTGATCCATACAGTTCTTTTTCTACGTGTCAGTCTTTCCATGTTTGCTTCTCTATATTTGGAGAAAAAACTTGAGACTCATGATTTTCTTTTTAATATTATTCTAATGTGAGCATATATAAAATGTAACTTGTATCTTGTTTTGGGGTATTTAAATGTTGTTTCTGAACTTACACACTTTAAAGAGCTAAGGAGCAGTTTTTTAGACAGACCTTTTTGGACTTGTCCAATTGTATTTTAGTATAAGACCTCTAGTTAGTAAACCAGTAGGTCAATGAATATGTACTTCAATTTCTGATCTGACTGGGAACCTGCATGTAGCATAAGCTGTTCTACCTACCTGGAGTTCTTTTTACTAAGCTTGTCTATCTTTTCCAGTGGGAGGGAGTAGACTGAGTAGACTCCCCAGCAGAGAACATCTGTCTGTCCCACACCAAGGGGAGATGACCTAGGTCCATCCTGACCTGAAATATGTGCAAAGTTCCTACCTCTCGTGCTGTTTGAGGCCACATGGGCTAATGAGACCAAAGAAGTGACCTGATGCAGTGTCTATCTGTAAACACAACATTCTAGGGAGAACTAGACAGGCTTACTGATGATCCTTTTAACCCCTAGCTACAAGGGATCCAAAGGACTGAGGCTCCAGAGGTGGTGGAGGAGCATGCTGGAAGGAACTGGCTCCTGGTAGAGCTGCTCTCCTGTTCCTGGGTTGTCCACACTGCACTCACAAGGGAGGCAGAATGACATTTGTAGCTTATTTAGACAGACGTTTTCCTTTTATTTTTGGGTGCTAGGAATTGAACCCAGGTCCTTCCACACGCACTAGGCAACTGTTCTTTTTTTTTAATCTTTTTTGAGACAGGGT
Source organism: Nannospalax galili (assembly GCF_000622305.1). Taxonomy (NCBI): domain Eukaryota; kingdom Metazoa; phylum Chordata; class Mammalia; order Rodentia; family Spalacidae; genus Nannospalax; species Nannospalax galili. The sequence goes on along the minus strand of NW_008354274.1, from coordinate 307,098 downwards.
CTCCCGTAGCCTTAGCTGGCCTGGAACTTGCTATGTAGACCAGGCTGGCCTTGAACCCACAGAGATCCACCAGCCTCTACCTCCTGAGTGCTGGGATTAAAGCAACTGTTCTTATGTTAACTCAGCTTTTGCTAACTTTTTAAGAATTACATTGCCGGGGCGTGGTGGCGCACGCCTTTAATCCCAGCAATTGGGAGGCAGAGGCAGGCAGATCTCTGTGAGTTTGAGGCCAGCCTGGTCTACATAGGGAGTTCCAGGACAGCTCAGCTGGGGCTACAGGGAGACCCTGTCTCAAAAACACAAAAAAGAATGAAGAAATGGGAGGCTGGAGCTGGAGAGAGAGATGGGCCAGCAGTTAAAAGCCCTGGTCTTATGCAGGAGCCCAGTTAGGTTTCCCAGCACCCACAAGGTTACCTACACCTCCAGTTCCAGGGATCAGAAGTTCTCTTCTGGCTTCCTTGGCTTCCTTGGGCACCAGGCATAAAATGTGGTGTATGTACATACACATAGGCAAACATTCATACTCATAAAATAAATCTTTTTTTTTGTTGTTGTTCTTGTTTTTTGTTTTACTTTTTTGTCTTTTTTGAGACAAGGTCTCCCTGTATCTCCAGCTGTCCTGGAACTCACTAGGTAGAACAGGCTGGCCTCACAGAGATCTACCTGCCTCTGTCTCCCAAGTGCTGGGATTAAAGGCAGGCACCACCATGCCCAGCCTCTTTTTGTTTTTTTTTGAGATAGGGTTTCACTGTAGTCCCAGCTGGCCTGGAACTCGCTATGTAGGCCAACACAGAGGTCCGCCAGCCTTTGCCTCTCAAGTGCTGGAATTAAAAGTCATGCAACTGGGAATTTTTTTTTTTTTTTTTTTTTTAAGAATTAAAAAAATGGCCAAGTGAATAAAAAAATGGCCAAGTGAGGTAACTGACATCTATAATTCCAACACTTGTGAGGTACAGGTCAGCCTGGGCTATATGAGACCTAGCCTTAAAAACTAAACTAACTATTGGGGCTGAAGAGATGACCTCGTAGTTAAGATGGAAAACCAACAAAGGTAGCACTGGCTGCTCTTGTAGAGGACCTGGGCTCAGTTCCCAGCACTCACATGATGGCTAGCAACTGTTATTAACTATAGTTCCAGGGCACCCACCACTCTCTTCTGGCCTTGTGGCTATTGCATACAAGGATACATGCACTTACATACATGCAGGCAACACACACACACACACACACAAACACACACACGTGTGGCTGGAGAGATAGGTCAGTGGTTAAGAGTGCTGGTTGCTCTTGCAGAGGACCTGGGTTCGATTTCCAGCACCCACAACTGTCCTTAACTCGAGTTCCAGGGGATCCAACACCCTCTTCTGACCTCCACAGGCACTGCATGACACTGGTGCACCTACACACATGCAGGCAATATGCTCAAATAGATAAAACACCCCCCCAAATTAACAACAATAACAAAACAAACCCAACCCAAACTGAAGTGAATGAATCTGCCATCTCTTTAATGACATAATATGGCTTTTTGTGGTTTTGAGACAGGGTCTCATGTAGCTCAGGCAATCCTCCTACCTCTACCTCAGCCTCCTGAGTGCTAGGATTACATGTGTGAACTACCATAACTGGTTCCCCCCACCCCCACCTTTGGAGGCAGGATCTCATGTAGCCCAAGGAGACCTAGAATTTACTGTATTTGAGGATAACCTTGAACTTATCTTCTTGATTCTACCTTCCAACTGCTGAGATTATAGGTGTGAACCATCACACTCAATTTATGTGGTACTAAGGAACCCAGGGCTTCATGCATGCTAGACAAGCACTCTATCAACTGAGCTATGTCTTCTAAGGCCATTTTATACTTTTGTAGCACTGGAGAGTGAGCAGATGGTCTTTTGCACGCTACCAGGCAAGCACTCTAACACTATTTTTCAAAGCTAAAATCAAGAACAAATGTTTGACTCCCTTAAATGTCTGTTTACCATCTGACCACATCAATATGATGAATTACATTAACTGGGCTGCCTACAGTAAACTACCCATGACTTAGAATGCACTATGTTTCTAAAACTAGAATTTATTTATTTATTTACTTATCTATTTATTTGGTTATGCTTTTTTTCTTGGGGGGGGGAGGGGCGCAGGGTCCCTCTACATAACCCAGGATTGCCTTAAACTGGTAATCCTCTTGGAATTACAGATGTGCGCCATTGTGCACAGCCTGGTCTTCTTTTCTATTTGCTAGTATTTACTTCAAGAAATAAAACCCTGCACTTGTCAGATTCATGAGACTCTGGCTCTGTCAGGCCTTGGTGGGAGCACTGTGCTACCAGCAACTCTCCTTGCTGCTCTATGGATACTTCAGACAGTAGAGAAAAAGCTTATTACCTAAAGGACTAAAACAATTTTCCCATAAAACTTTGAGATGGGGTCTCTCTGTTGCCCAGGCTGGTCTCAAGTGATCCTCCTACCTCAGCCTCCTGAGTTAACAGGCCACAGGGCATGCCCCAACAAACCTGGCTCATTTTTTGATGAGTAGTTTTTTGATTTCTTTCTTAGTTTTTCCTGTGGTTATTGGTCTATGCAATTTCCTGTATTTTTCCATGAGTCAGTACCTTTCATGTATATACAGAATATCTTTCCCTATATGGAAATGGACGGCTATGAAGTTACTTACAGTGGGGTCGGTCCAGAGGGAGCACCTTGAACATTCCTGGCAAGGGGCTCCTGGTGATCGAGGATGCTGGCAGAAATGGTCATAGCCATTGATGGAAACCCGACAAAGGTAGCACATCTGGGCACCGCAGCGGCAAGACATCCGGTTGCAGCCTTCAGATTTGATGAGGCCGGTCCCACACTTGTGGCATTTTCTAATGCGAGCGGCAGTCATTTTTTCTTCACTGAGAAAAGAAAACACAATTAGAGCTGGCAGGAAAGATGAAGTACAAAGAAAAATATTATGGCCATTAAGTATTTTTTTTCCACGCACAATGATTGCCTGTGGCTTTTGGTGACTTTCAAGTTGTGAAAAGAGCCTATGTTTTAGAGTCTAAGACCCAGGCTCAAAAGTTATTGATTGTATGACCTTGGGAAAATTTCCCAATTGCCTGGAAACTCCATGTCCTCACTTTTAATTTGGGAAAACAACATTCTCATGGTGTTTTTGGAATCTAGAGAAGATATAAGCCCCATTGGCACAAAGCCTGACACTTAAAATTTAGAAAAACAACTTCTCTGCTCTCAGAATCCCACAGACTGACAATGGAGGGAAGAAAACCAGCATCTCCCGAAATTGAGCTTTATTCATTCAAAGCTGGATAATAGAACTGGTAGCCCATATCTTATATACTTCTGAATACTTAGCATAGGGGAGGGTAGTCCTTTCGCCAGTCTATGACTTCCCTGTTGATAGAGCTTGCTTCTTATGTCAAAAGCCTATGATGCCACAGTTCCCTCCAGTGGATACCGTTTCTAGAACCATCACAGCTTCCTGTTGTGCTGGTACTTTGTGGTGCTGTGGCTAACAACAAAGCCATACTTTCCACTTGTCTCGGTTACCCTGAGGGCCTTGAAGGCAGAGGAAGGGGAGGCATGCAGGGTCACAACAACCAAGGCTAGCTGAAAGCTAGGGCCCATGTCTTTCCACACCTTCAGGCAGGAACCCAGTGTTAAGAGTCCAGGAGGACCTGCTACAATCTAGAGGTGAGTGTGGGCAGGAACTGCTCAACTTCAAATATTTAGACATTGCTACAGTTTACTCTTCAGATGCCAGACCATGCATCTAAAACTAGGAAAATACATTAGACAACTAACTGCTGTGTACTTAGGGTCCAACCTGTCAGTGGCCTGAAATGAAGAAAAGCAGAAATTTAGCTTTAATAGAATGTATACACAGTTCAAGTTACAAAAGAACAAATGTCTTCTCAGTTTTGTTGAATAGGGAGACCAAGTTTAAAGTGAGATTATTACTGCCAGCTTAGAGTAGCACACATATTGATGATTTTGGTTACTGAGCAACCGTGAAGACACTTCTTAAAGTTGCTTGGCAAGACTCAAGGTTCTGATGACACAATTTCCAATTGGAAAAGTGTGTAAAACTAAGTTCAATTTCTACAGTACAAATATTCTCTAGTTGGGCATGGTGGTGCACACCTTTAATCCCAGCACTCAAGAGGCAGAGGCAGGAGGATCTGTAAGATCCAAGTCAGCCTGGTTCTACATAGTGAGTTCTAGGCCAGCTGGGGCTACAGAAGACTCTCTGTCTTAAACTCACTGTGTAAGATGATGGAGAAAACTGACTTTCCAGTCCTTTCCCAAAGGCTTGGGGAGAGGATATATTTGTTTGTTTTCTTGCCACAACCTGAAATAATAATGGATGTGGTAGGGGAAGAAAGGGTAATAACAATGACTATATGAAGACTGCTTCCAACTGCTAGGCATGGTAGTGTGCATATCTTTGATCCCAGCCTGGTTTACATAGCGAGACCCTGTCTCAAAAAACAAAAACAATAAACTGGACATGGTGGCACACACCTTTGATCCCAGCACTTGGGCCCCCCCAAAAAAAAAAAAAAAAAAAAAAAAAAAAAAAAAAAGACAAAAAAAAAGAAAAAGAAATGAACGCTTCCAATTCAACACTGTTGTAATGTTCAAAAACTGTTTGATATTCCATGGGAGAGTTAGCAAGTCTCCTTTTTTTGGGGGGGGTGTCTTTTATGAGACAGGGTCTCCCTATAGCCCCAGCTATCCTGGAACTCATTATGTAGACCAGGCTGTCCTTGAACTCACAGAGATCTGCTTGTCTCTGCCTCCCAAGTGCCAAGGCGAAGTCTCCTATTTTTACATTCAAAAGAACATGACTAAAGGGCCAGAATGGGCCTATACCAAAAAAGGAAGCTACCCTGGGAATGTGGTACTGGATGGGGACTGAGAAGCTATAGCTGGTTCTTTGACAAGCAGACTGTGAACTAGGCAGGATATAGCCCATAGAGGATGTGTTTCCATGGGCAGGACAGGAAGAGAAGGCTGAACTGAGGCTGGCTGTTGTCTGCTGAGCTGATATTCAACAGGAAGACTCAGGGACACCCTCTGTATAAGCAGCTGACATCCTATGAGTCTGTCCCTGTTTCTGCTTTACTATACAAAAATAATGGGAAGTCCTTTTCAGGGGTTTCTTTCTTCTTTTTTGGTCTTTTTGAGATAGGGTCTCCCTGTAGACCCAGCTAGCCTGGAACTCACTATGTAGACCAGGCTGGCCTTGAACTCACAGATCCTCCTGCCTCTGCCTCCCAAGTGCCGAGTGCTGGGACTAAAGGCATGCACCACCATGCCTGGCTCTTCTTTTTTTTTAAACTAGGGTCTTAATATGTAGACCAGGCTAGCCTCCAACTCACAGAGATCTACTTGCCTCTGCCTCCTGAGTAGCTAGGATTATGGGTATGCACCACCATGCCTAGTCTGGATCATTTCTTTTTTAAAAAACAAGTAAAAATGGGTTTGGGAATATAGTTCAATTGGTAAAGTGCTTATATGATGATCTGAATTCAGGTCCCCAGCACCATGTAAAAGCCAAGTGTGGCAGTGCACGTCTATAACCTCAATATTTGAGGGACAGAAACAGAAGGATCCCTGGAATTTCCTGGTCAGTTCGTCTTCCTGAATTGATGAGCTCCAGGTTTAATGATAAACACTGTCTCAAAAAATAAGGTGGTGGGCTGGCAAGATGGCTCAGTAAATGGAGGCAAGTGCCCTGAGACCTGACCTGGGATCTGTATGGTAGAGGGAGAGAATTGACTCTCGACTCCTGAAAGTTGTCCTCTAAACTCCCCAAGCCATGTGTGGGCACATATACAGACACACACGAGTGTTTGAAAAAAAAAAAAAAAAGAGCAACTGAGGAAGACACACATATATGCACACACAACACATAAAGAACACATCATGCACACACACAAAAAAGAACAAATAAGCATTTTGGTATGTCACCCTAACAGGTATAACATGGTACCTTACAGGTCTGACTTGCATTTCTTTAATTACTAATGACATCGCAGACTTCTACTGTTGCTAACCACTAGCTCATTTTCCTGAAGAAATACCTACTGAAGTCATATGTCTCTTTGGGGGTTGGGTTGTCTCCTGCTGCTTTCAAGATGTTCTCTATTTGGGCTGAGACTCTAGCTTAGTAGGTGAGCAGTTTCCAGGCTCCAGTAAGACCCTGGTTTAATTCACAGTACTGAGAATGAACAAAAAGAGCAAATATCCTGAGCCCCTGCCCCCCAACATCTCTATTTGCGCTTGGCTTTTAGAAGTTTGACTCTGGTATTTCTTGAACCTTTTTCACCTTATCTTTCTTATAGTTCATTCAGCATAAATTCATGTCCTTAAATCTGAGAAGTTTTCAGTCATTATTTTTAAATATTTATTATTTTAAAAAATGCCAAGGAGGTCAGAAGAGGGCTTCAGATTCCCCTGGAACTGTGGGTGCTGGGAATCGAACCCGGGTTCTCTGCAAGAACAGTCAGTGCTCTTAACCGCTGAGCCAACTCTCCAGCCCCAATATTTATTATTTTTAAAAATTTTGTCTTCATGAGCATATTGCCTGCATGTGTTTAAGTGCACCTGTGTCGTGCAATGCCTGAGAAGGTTAGAAGAGGGCATCGGATCTCCTGGAACTGGAGTTACAGATGGTTGTTAGCTGCCATGTGGGTGCTGGGAATTGAACCTGGGTCCTTTGCAAGAGCAGTCAGTGCTCTTAACCGCTGAGCCATCTCTCCAGCCCCTCAGCCATAATTTTTTCAAAAGCCTCTGTTCCCTTTTTGTACCCTTTCAAGAATATACAAAATAATGTGCCACAGGTCCTATATTAGTTATTTTTCTGTTGCTATGATAAAACTCATGACCAAAGCAACTTATGGAACAAAGAATTTGTTCTGGCTTATAAGCCTGTAATGGCAGGGGAGGCATGATGGAAGTAGGCAGATGGAGCAGAAAGCTGGCTGATCACATTTTGGCCACACAAAGCAAGCAGAAAAAGACCACTGGAAGTGGGGTGAGGCTATAAAATCTCAAGGCCCACTCCAGTGGCATACTTCCTCCTCAAAGGCTTTATATTCTCAAAGTTCCATAACTTCCAAACACCCAAACACAGTAATGGGAACAAGTCTATAAATATATTAGCCTGTGAGGGACATTTGAAAACACCACAGGTCCCCTAGGGTCTGCCCACTTTTCTTTATTCTCCCTTCCACCCCCATTTTTCCAATTCGATGTTAATTCACCAATCTTCAAAATCTCAGTCATTCTTTTCTTGAGACAAAAATCTCATGTAGGTCCAAGTCGGCCTTAATCTTGTAATGTAGTAAAGGGTGACCTTGAATTCCTGGTCTCGTGCCTTTACCTCCCAAGTGCCAGGGTTACAGGTATACACCATGGTGCCCAGTTTTATGCAGAGCTAGGAATTAAATTCAGGGTTTTGTGCATACTAGGTAGACACTTTACCAACTGAGCTACATCCCCAGCCCTCTCTCAGTCATTCTTCACTTGCTCAAATCTGTTATTAAATTTTTGTAGTCTTTCATTTTCACTGTTTTGTTTCCCATTTTTCCTCAGATCTTCCACTTGTTCACATGCTGTGGTGCTTTTTCCTTTGTCCATAGTTTTCCTTCACTCTCTGAGCCTGTTTAAGACAACAGATTTTAAGTCTAGAATTCTAACATCTGTATGACTTCAGGGATGGTTCTAGCCAGTGCTTCTCCCCTGTGACTAGGATACACTTCCCTAGTTTCTTTGAATGCCTTGCAAATTACTGTGGAAAATTAAGTAGAAACTGCAAATCAGATTGCTTCTTGAAGATTTTGCAACTGTTTAGAGATTGCTAAAGCTATTTCTGTTAAGTACTTTTAAAAAAATCTTTGTGACAGGGTCTCCCTGTAGCCCCAGCTGGCCTAGAACTTGGTATGTAGACCAGGCTGGCCTTCATCTCAGAGATCTTCCTGCCTCTGCCTCCCGAGTGCTGGGACTAAAAACATGGGCCACCACACCCACCTAGTACTGTATTTTTTATTGTATATGGTCATGTGTATTTCTCTTAGATTAATAGTAGTTCTGGAAGTGATAAAGATTTTTTTTAAAAAATTCTAGAGCTAAACACACAGGAAAAAGAAAAACCTTTCTCTGGCAGATGGTGAGGGAGCCTGCTGTCCTCATCTGTGCAGGCTGGCTCTGACTTGGGCACTCCTTCAACCTAGTCAAGGTCACTTACAACTCTTGTTTCTCTCTTACCTGCTTTATGTACACTCCTAAAGCTCAGCCAAGGGTGAAAGGTTAGGGTCTTCTGTGGTTTGTCTGAGGAGTGTGAAGCCCTGCTCACCCATGCACACAGCCTTCTAGATCTGTGGTTGTGTGACTCAGGCAGACGCAACTAGTGTATGCCTTTAAATGCTCGAAGTGAAACCCACTGGGAGGCTGCTCAGCCTTGAGGAGGTTGTAAGGGAGAGAAACAAAAGGCAGTTTGTTTCTGGCAGCTTCTGTCAGACTAAGTGTTGCTTTAGAGGAAGACATAGATTTCTGTGGCTTCATAGGCCACCATTTTTAGAGGCATCATTCCTTTCAGTGTATTTATTTTTTGATAAGGACTAAACATAATAATGTGGCTGAGTCACGTGCCCACATCCAAACCCTTCTCTACTCTACTATTCCTATCCTGATTGTTAGGCAGTATGGGTTAGTCACTCAAGCTGGAATCATTCTTGCCTCCCTGTACTCTTGCCTCTCCTAGCCAACAGCTACAGTCCTGCTGACTTGCTTATTAAAAATCTCCTAGATATCTAGCAAGACTAATCATCTCTCAACTCTGAGCAGAGAAGCTTCCTTAATGAAGCAAATGGGGATTAACATAGAGAACCACAACTGGCCAACGTGCAGAGAAATAAGAGGCTAACGACTGCTTATCCCTGAATAGAACACTTATATCAAACTTTTGCCTCCTAAGGCTCAGGGATCACTGTGGAGATGGAAAGATTCTAAGAGTCAGAGGAAGTGGATGACCATAAGGAAACAGTTTACTAGACAGCTGGTCAGTTACTCTGATGAATTCACAGTCATGCTGATGAACAAGTCCTACATAAACACAAACCAGCCAAAGTCCCAACAAAAGACTTTGGGAAGTGGATTTAGAAACCCCAACCCTACTCGAGAATACTGACAACTGATGATTACTGGGAAGGGGAGATTCGTTTCATTTAAGTATGAGATTCTTAGTAGGTTGACCAGGCCCCAGTCCATGAACCATACTGAAGGGCATTTGGGGACACAAACCTGACTCTATAGGCCTTTATATATATTGCACTATAGAAATTTAGTGGGGGAGTCAGAAAGAGGGGGGTTACAGATATGGGAGGGGTTCGAAGTATGACCAAAATATGTTGTATAATGGGGTTGGAGAGATGGTTCAGTGGTTAAGAGCACTGGCTGCTCCTACAGAGGACCCAGGTTCAATTCCCAGCATCCACATGGTGGCTAACAACTGTCTGTTAACTCTAGTTCTGGGAGAATCCGACGTCCTCGTCTGACCTCTGTGGGCATTACTTGACATGGGTGCACTTATACACATGCAGGCAATACACTCATAGACATAAAAATAATAAGGCATATGTACCACTATGCCTGGCTCACCATTTCTTTCCTTTTCTTTTTTTACTTATTTGTCTTGAGACAAGGTCTCCCTGTAGCTCCAGCTTGCCTGGAATTCACTACGTAGACCAGGCTGGCCTCTGCCTCCCAAGTGCTGGGATTAAAGGCATGTGCCACCATGCCCAGCTCACCATTATTTCTTAAAGCTACTTGCCATGCAACCATCAAATCCAATGAGTCTAGCCTGATGCTCATTTGTTTAAAAGGCATCTAATGGTGGGCCAGGCAGACACTATATGGCTGCTGTGTGATGGACTGTGAGAAGCTCAGTACCTTAAGTCTTTAGAACGGAATTCTAAGTAAGAGGAAATTCTGGGAAGAGTAAGTTTGATGAGACCATGAAAAAGCAGTCAACTTCAGAAGGCATTCTATAGGTCAACTCTCCTTCATAACTCACCAATATGACAAATTATGCTGGGAACCAGGCATGGTGGCACAGTCAGCGGTAGTCTTAGCACTTGGGAGGCTGAGGTGGGAGGACTGGGGGTTTGAGACCATTCTGAGCTATGTGGTGAGACCAGGTGACAAGCACACCTGTTTTGGACCTGATTTGAACACATTGAGTACGGAGCATGTGTGAAGTTATCTTGAGACAACTGGGGGACTCAGAACCTGGCATCAGACATCATCACAGCTCACTGTCAACTTTGTTAATTATAATGGCCAGGTGCTATGTAAGGGGCATTTAGGGGTGAAACACATGGTGCCAAAGATGGATTTGCTTGACAATACTAGGTGTTTAAAACAAGAAAGAAAGAGGATAGAAAAAGCAAATACAACAATGTACTATGAACTTTGAGGATCTATTTTTTATTATTTCTACTATGGCTGTTTGGAAATTTCTGTGTGCTGCTGGATGTCCCAGTCAGAGCCTCACACATCTAGCCAAACACTTTATCACTGAGCTACACCACCAGCTGGATGCTTAAATATTTATTTTCGTAAGAAAAAGAAAAATGAATAAAAAAGCTATCAGTTTTCTCCATTTTGAAGTTAAGGTATATTTTAGTCCATTTCCTATTGCTGTAACAAACTACCTGGAGCAAGGTACTTAATAAAGGAGTTTATTTAGCTCACATTTTTGGAGGTTCAAGAACATAACACTGATCACTGATACCTTCTTGGTTGTGGTGAGGGCTTCCAGGTCAGGGGGATCACAGTGGTAGGGGAACATGTAGAAGAGATCACATGGTGAGATGGGAAGCTCTCCATTTCACTCTTTTTCAGTGGGTCTATGTGGGTTGACCTTGAATTCATGATTCTTCTTGCCTCTGCTTCCCCACTGTTGGAATTGTAAGTTTGCACACTTTTCTTTTTTTCAGTTTTTGTAGTCAAGGTTGGCTTTGAACTTGTGGCAGTCCTCCTGCTTCTCCTTGAGTATGCTAGGCAAGCACTCTACCACTGAGTTACATCCCTAGCTGCAGTGTAACCTTGTTCTTTTAAAACAGCCTGCTTTGATGGGACTGACTGGGTTCTGTGAGAAGTACATCAGTCTTGTCCAAGGGCAGTGCTTCCATGATGTAATTATCTTCTAGTAGACCCAGCTTCTTAAAGGTCCTGTTACCTCAATGTACCACACTGATGGGAACTGAACCCAGGGCCTCGTGCAAGTTAGATACATGCTCTAATACAAAACTATACCCCCTGCCTCCCATAGTAGTTTATTTCTTCTTTTTTTTGGGGGGGGGGGAGTGTATGGTTTGAAAAGGGTCTGTGTAGCCCAGCCTAGACTCAAACACATGGCAATTTTCTTGCCTCAGCCTCCTGAGTGCTGGGATTACAGGTATGAGCAACCAAGCCTAGGATAGAACGGTTTCTTAAGACAATACCAAGCCTTATTTCAGAGCATGTTCGGTTTCTTTGTCTTCTCTGACCTTTCTTAGTTTTGCAACTTGGCAATAGGCAGGATCATTTGGTTCTCGGGTCAGTGGAGGAAGAGCTACAGGGTGAGGAGGGGTAAGTCAAAGCTACCTAAAAATAGTATCTAGCCTGGTGTGGTGGCACACGCCTTTAAACCTAGCACGAAAGGCAGAGGCAGGCGGATCTCTGTGAGATGGAAGCTAGCCTGGTATACATAGTAAGTTCTAGGCCAGCTGGAGCTACAGGGAAACCCTGTAGCAAAAAGACCAAGGGGGAAAACAACAACAACAACAACGAAAAGACAACCTCTAATTCCCAAGTATCTTAGAGATGGAGCTACTCAACTTCAAGGTGCAGAATGCTGATTCTCCTCCTATTGCTCTTTACTTCTGTGCGGTCTGTAGAGAAGACTGGGCCTTGGAGAACAGTACATTGATGAAGCCTAACTAAGTGCTAAATAATTGCAGCTGCAGTTCCAGATGCTATTCTTACCAGAGTAATCAACAGCTCCTGGCAACTGGTACACAGCTACCAATCTGGAAAATGCTTTTATTCTTTGTCCAATGGTAGATAACATCTGACAAGGATCTTATCTGTCACCTACCAGGACAATACACTGGTCTGTGATTCAGATGACACACAGACAGATCTGACCTGGTGAACAGAAGCAGCAGGTGATCTAGGATGCACTGATATGGGACACAGGTGACAAACAGTGGGAGCCAAAGCCCTGGAGTGAAGATGAAGGCACATGTCACCTCTATAAGTCCTGGTGGTCTGGAGGTCAATTCTGCGTCAGGACAGCCTTTCCAAAGCAAGCTTGTGCTGTGGGTCTTCACCTCCTTCCGCTAACACAAAAGCACATTTGAGAGGCCCTTTGGATTTTGGAAGTGATGCACGTTATACTGGACGCTCCACTCTGATATGTTGATCTAGGAGGCCACCAGGCTGAGAAGGTCCTGCATGCTCTAAGTTTTCATGGCTAACAGAAGCAGAAGAAAGAGCCTGTTCCAAAGCAACCAGTCTCCCTGGGAAACAGCCATAGCCTGCTAGCTTCCCAGCTGGGCTGTTAGCAGGATTCAGCTCCTTGACATTGAGGATCAAAGTCTCTATTTGCTTGGTGGCTGCAGGCTAAGGGATGCTCCTAACTAGAAACTGCCTGACCCCTTGGCTCAGGGCCCCTCCTTCCCTCTTCAAAGGCAGCAACAGGGGGTCAAGTCCGGCTCAGAGTACATAGTTGCAGCACCTTTATCTGACCACAAGAGGAAAGGTGTTTTTTAAAAAATATTTTATTATTTTTATTTTATGTGTATTCATGTATTGCCTGCATGCAGTAAGTGCACCCATGTTGTGCAATGCCCAAGGAGGACAGAAGAGGCTGTCAGATCCCCTGGAACTGGAGGTACGGACAGTTGTTAGCTGCCATGTGGGTGCTGGGATTCGAACCCAGGTCTTCTGCAAGAACAGTCAGTGTTCTTAACCAGTGAGCCATCCCTCCAGCCCCGAGGAAAGGTATTTTATTTCAATGACCACAGACACCTATCTGATGAGTCCATTCTGTTTTTTTTTTTCTTTTTTGAGACAGGGTCTCTCTGTAGCCCCAGCTGACCTGAAACTTACCATGGAGACCAGACTGCTGGCCTTGATATCTCAAGAGATCCACTTGCCTCTGCCTCCTGAGTGCTAGGATTAAAGGCGTGTGCTACCACGCCCTGCTCTGATGAGTCCATTTTGGTAATTTCTGTATCTCAAGGTCCATAACTTTAAACCTACCTGCAAAAATCCTTGTCACTTAAGAAAGGACATCATGGGGGTCATTATTCTGCCTATCAAAGTTGTGGCATAGAGCACATCCAAGAAGCCATGTGCCTAGGTCAAGTCCTGCTCTGCCACTTAATACCTGTGTGACCTCAAACTTTCCATGTTTCAGCTGCCAAGTGAGGACAACAGACCTACCTGTGCCATAGATCAGGAGATGGCTAAGTCCAAAATGCCATTCCCACTTCATTTTTCTAAGCAATAAACCTCTCCTTATTCTCCATATTTAAGCTGGACACAAAGCTATCCACCCACCAAGAGGCTACATTTGGTGCGAGCTTTGGAGCCAGGTGGTCCCCATGTGATATACATAATTTATTTATTTAACTTCTTCTTCTTCTTTTTTGTTTTTTTGGTCTTTTGAGACAGGGTCTCCCTGCAGCCCCAGCTGTCCTTGAACTCACAGAGATCTACCTGCCTCTGCCTCCCGAGTGCTGGGATTAAAGGCGTGTGCCACCACGCCTGGCTATTATTTTTATTTTATGTGTATGAATGTATTGCCTGCATGTGTGTAGGTGTACCCATGTTGTGCAATGCTTGAGGCAGTCAGAAGAGGGCAAGGGATTCCCCCCAGAACTGGTGTTACGGAAGGTTGTTAGCTGCCATGTGAGTGCTGGGATTCGAACCCGGGTCTTCTGCAAGAACGATCAGCGTTCTTAACTGCTGAGCCATCTCTCCAGACCCCATAATTTTTATATTACTTCTAACTTAAGGAAAAGCTGCCTGCTGGGCAACCTGTCTCCTTACTCCTTTCCTATTCAGGGATGGAAATGTTCCAGGACTCAGGCACAGCCATGCAGAAAACACCACACTTGGGGAGTGGGGAGGTAGTGGATAAAGGCACCTGGATCTCAAGTGACCTCACAGTACACAGCAACCCATTAGCCTGGCAGAGCTGAACTGTTACATGAGAGAAACAGACTTCTGTAGCACTTAGGCAACTTTATTTTAATATGTTAATATTTGGAAAGTGCTCAGCCACACAGCGAGTACTAAACAGTACCAGTTATTAAAATTACTGATGCAGCCTTTTGCATTCTGGAAGTTGGCAAGTCTACTTACTGTCTGAGGTCACCAGTATCCTATAACACAGATAGAAGCAACATCAGTGCAATCTCACCCATGAAGCCCTGACACATTTGCTTATTTATTAGATAATAAGGAAAAGGGGGTGGGGTGACATTTACTGAATGCATATGAGCCAGACATTTTATAGGTACTATCTCACATCTGAACAGCTCAAGGCTGTGGAAAGATGGAAATGGGCTCTGGGGTTAGGGCCCTGCCCAAGGTTTCTCTGGGCTGGGGTGGCTTGAGCTGTCTGTTTCCATAGCACTCTCTGCCCCTTGAAGGGCCAGCTCTGCATCACGTTACTCACATAGATGTCCGATATTTGATGTCATCCTTTTCAGCCAGCTCTTCACAGGTGAGGCCGTTATGTTCTTTCCAGAGTCCCTGACACTTTCTACAGGTCTCCTGGGGACAAAGGACAAACACAAAGACAGCTCCTGGTGAGTGGGTGCCACCCAAGCTCAAGTTCACAAAATACCTGAGAGATGTACTTCATAGGGCTTTGAGTCTCTGAGGGTTGCTGTCCCAATGAGCAGGGCTGCCTTTAAAGGTACTGCATGGCAGGAGAGGCAAGAAGCACAGAAGATACAGGCCAGTTTTCTCTCCTTTCATCCAAAGAAAGCTAAGGAAGACATTTCCTGTACCTATCATTCATAAACATGCTTGTCACCCTTCAAGGTTTCACTTCATTTACAAAAACAAACAAAAACGAAGCCACTGCCTTAGGGGCTAGGGAGATGGCTCAGTCAATGACGAGTTTGAGCTCCTGAACTGTCCCCCCCCCCCACATGTGCTTGTAATTCTAGCACTGGGGAGTCAGAAATAGGTGGATCCCTGGGGTTCAAGGGCCAGTCAGTCTAGCCCTACTTGGTAATCTCTAAGACAGAGGGAGGCCCACTTAAAAAAACAAGGTAGAGGGCTGGAGAGATGGTTAAGAACACTGGCTGTTCTTGCAGAAGATCTGGGTTTGAATCCCAGCACCCACATGGCAGCTAACAACTGTCCTAAACTCCAGTTCCAGGGGATCCAACGGCCTCTTCTGTCCTCTCAGGCATTGCACGGCACGAGTGCACTTACTTACATGCAGGCAATATACTCATATACATTAAATAATAATTAATAAACAAATATTAAAAACAAAACAAAACAAAAACAAGGTAGAGCTGGGTGCGGTGGCACACATCTTTAATCCCAGAATCCCAGCACTTGGAAGGCAGAGGCAAGTGGATCTCTGTCAGAGTAAGGCCAGCCTGATCTTCAGAGCAAGTTCTAGGTCAGCTGGGGTTATAGGAAGACCCTGTCTCAAAAAAGACAAACAAAAAACCAAACCAACAACAAAAACCAACTAAAAAAAAAAAAAAAGGGGGGGGGAGAGCTCCTATGGTATGGCATCTAAGGTTGGCCTCTGGCCTCTGCATACATGCACACTGCTCACACATCCATAGAGACACACACACTTGCAAGATGAGCCTATGACAACTAGAAGACAACAGCACTCCAGATAGACTAGTGGCAGGAGATGTTGGCAGAGAAAGCTAGGCTGTGGGGACTTGAAGATTATACAGATGGTGCAAACAGGCCTAGCGGGACCTAATGACCAGTTTGGTATTGATTCTAGAGTACCAGCAAGCCACCAAAATGTGTTAAGTGTAGAGGTGACATGATTTTGATTTTATTATATCATTCTGTGTAGAAAACAGATCAGAGGCAGAGACTTAAGTGCTCAAAGTCAGCTAGAAGCTGACTTTTGAGAGGGATGGAGGCCTAGACCATGAAGATCCATGAAGACCTGCAGGAAGTTGACTGACATGGGAGAAACTTAAAAAAGCAGGCCCAGCAGGCTTGAATGTGGGGAGGAGGTTTGAAGGATGGGGAGTTGCTTTCTGGTTTGTGTGACAAAAGATAACAGCAACACTGATGAAACTTGGGTGGACAGCAGCAGAATATCCCATCTGATCTGGATGTGATGATACCAGGGACATCTAATGGGGATGTGAAGCAAGGGTGGAAAAGTTAAGTACATAGGAGAGGGCAGGTCAGATGTTGCTTAGCTATACTAGAGCATCACAGCAATTCTGGAAACAGCTCCCACAGCTGAACTCTCCATCAGTAACCTATGGTTGAGGTGACTAATAAAGCCAGGATGGTACCTATAGTAGATATACCATCACTTATTTTGTGTGAGTGCAGGTGTGTGCTATGGGGTGTGTGTATGGGGGTCAGAGGACAACCTTGCCTTGTATCTTGTTTGAGACAGGGCCTCTCTTGCTGTTCACTGCTGAATATTCCAGGCTAGTTGGCCTGAGAGCTTCCAGGTGATTCTCCTGTCTCTACCTCCCATTTCACAGTAAGGGCAGCTTGGATTACAGACATTTGCACTATTCCATCTGGTTTTCACACAGGTTCTGAAGGTCTGAACTTGGGTTGTCAAGTTTGTACAGCAAGTGCTTTACACACCGAGCCATCTCTCCAGTCTGAGACTACCACTTGCATATAAGAAAGGTGCTGGTGGGCTGGGTATGGTAGCATTTGCCTACAGTGCCAGCACTTGGGAAGCAGAAGGACAGAGTTTGAGGCCAGGCTAGGCTGCTTATTGACACCTGTCTCAAAAAACGAAACAGAACAAAAATGTAAAGCATTGGTGGTAGGGCAGAAACACACAATCTGCCTGCAAGGACACCCAAGGAATTTGCGGGAAGACTTTTTACTCTAGGTCTTCTCTACCCCCTCCTCCCACCCCCGTCCAAAATAGGACCTTAGATAGCTCCGTTGACTTTGAACTTGCTAGGTAGGTGATGAACTTGAATTTCTGATCTTTCTGCTTCTACCTCCTGTGTGCTGAGATTACAGGTGAATGTCACCACATCTGGTTCATTTGGTGCCTGAAATGGAACCAAGGGCTTCATGCATGCCAGGCAAGCATCTTATGAATCAACAGAGTAGGCCCTCTTTTGGATGTTTTGATCTGTGTATGTTATGTGGTAATAAAATAACATTTAGTTTTAGAGATTAAAATGATATGGACAGCTCAGGGAGCCTAGAACCTGAGCACCCATGGGTGGGCTGTGGTCCAAAGGCTCCAATCAATGGTGTGGAACAGATGAGATCATGAGAGTATACGCCACAGCATTACTGCTTTCAAGGGACACAGACTGCTTGCATCCCATTCAGAGAACAGAGCTGAGCTAGTAGTGTACTTAACTATCACCCAACAAAATGTGTAGCCACACAGAACTATGCTTAAGAGACCTTGTGCCTGATTGCTCCAGGAAGAGTGGTGGATAAACAACAGCTAGAAAGTCAATGAGCTGGTGTTTGGATCCTGTCTTTCCAAACAAAAACAATAGAGCCACCCACCAGGAATGTTTGGAAACAATATATGGTAGAGAGGTGGTACTTTTCAGCATTTCTGGCAAGTCATTATTAATTCATGGGCCTGGCTACCTAAGGGAAGAAGCTCCATTCTCCAGGTAAAGTACAAGCCCATAAAGGCAGATGGAGCCCATGATACATGAGTGTCACAAGGAAGCTCCCTGGCTTACACTCAACACCACAGTGGCTAACCTGTGGGTTGTGGGGTACTGTGTTTCCGTCTCACTCCAGGGGTGGGGGGTGAGCCTCAGGGGTCCCAGAGAACAAACCTCAATTGTCTTCTGAAGAGAGGCTGTAGCTAGACAATGAAACTCCCAATTAAAATGAGGTAAGCACAGAGTAGGCTGGGCGGAGTTATCCTGTGGAGCTCTCTGCTAAACACAGCATGTACCTTACTAAACTGCAATTCTCTCCTCCCAGGCTCAGCCAGGCTTTGTTCCTAAGCTCAACAAATGCTCCAAAGGCTTCTGCAACATGAGTTCTTCAAACTTCGAGAATGAGAAATGCCAGATGGCCATTTGAGAGTAGAACACCCTAACAAGTAATGACCACTCAATCCAGCCAGGCCTGTGCTTTCCAGCCCTTCTCTTTTCTGGATGACTTCAGCTTAGGAGGAAGAGTAAGATGAGGAGGAGGATAGGTTTTGGCTAACCTGGGCAGTTCATTAAGAAGTTACCAGCTGCTGCTCTTCATGACAATAGTAGCCTAATGGTTAAGACTCATGAGGCTTGGGGCTGGAGAGATGGCTCAGCAGTTAAGAACACTGACTGTTCTTGAAGAAGACCTGGGTTCGAATCCCAGCACCCACATGGCAGGCCCAAGGGTCTTAGAAATGCAAAGAAACTTTACATTATAAAGAAATGGCAAGTGGCTGGGAAGATAGCAAAGCAAGCATTAACACCTGAGCTCAATCCTCAAAACCCATGTTAAAAACCAAGGCATGGCAGAGTGTCTAATCCCAGTGCTGAAGAGGTGGGGACAGGCAGAGCCCTGGCAGTCAATCTATAGTAATCAGCAAGCCCCAGGACAATGAGAGAGCCAGTCTCAAGAAAACAAAATTGATAGCTCCAGAGAACAACACAGAGATTGATTTCTGACCTCCACATGCATATACGTCTCTTCTTATCCATTTTCTGCTACCTGAATAATGTTTATGGGGCAAAGCAGGTCAAATTCAGTTTTGGTCAGGTGTGGTGGCACTCAGGAGGCTAAAGCAAGATGATTGTCCTCAAATTCAAACCCAGCTTGGGTTACAAACTGAGTTCAAGGGCAGTATCACTGTAGCAAGTCTCTGTCCCTCAAAAAAAACAGCTGGGAGTGGTGGCCTACACCTTTAATCCTAGCAGAGTTAGCCAGGGTTACAGATGTCTAGGCCAGCTGGGGCTACAAGAAGACCCTGTCTCAAACCAACCAACCAACCAACCAACCAACCAACCAACCAACCAACCAACCAACCAACCAACCAGAAAAACAAACAAAAATCAAAAAACATCCCCTCCCCCAAACATCAGTAAATAAATACAGCTTTAGATGACCCTATGAAGGAGCTGAAATTTCTTCCCAGAAATGTAGCTTCCTCAAAAATCAGGAGACAGTATCTCTGGACCATCACTTCACTCAGGGCCCAGCAGATATGGGCAAAGAACCCATAAGGAGACCCAAGGCCATAGGTCCTCACCTATGAGTGTCAGGCCACTGTGGAGGCTTGTGCTCTGGGTGTTGGGAGCCTCTGTTATGCAAAGTCGAAGCCCCTTCACACCGGACAGCTCATGCAGCTCGGGATTATGTGCTGCGGGCTCCTTTCATAGCGGGGTGTCTTCCTGGCATCTTTCCTGTCTCTCCTTTTGAAGTGTCCGCCACAAATGCCATAACATAAACATGGCCTTTGGCTCTAACAGGTACCATGCCTTCCTGTAATTTTTCCTAGCAGACAGCAGTCTGGCAGAAACCCACTTCCATATGTAAATACAATGCCTCACAAAGGATCTAACAGCCAAAGCTTTTACCACTACCCCCATGGTATAAATGTCTTAGTCAGAGAATTAGGCTGCAGAGAACTGGGACACAGAGAGCTGGATCTCAGAGAATAAAGCTGTAGCACAGACTAAGCCAGTCTTGAGTCTTGTGTCACTACCGGCGGCCCAATCTCTTGGGGGGCGCACTCCCTCGTGACCGGCTTACGGACATTCTAGCTTTCGCTGTCCCGGTACTTCTTCCCGCGAGGCCCAAGTGGCCAGTGGACCTCGCATCCTGAGGAAAAGTACATGGGTGGATTAGGGACAGGAGCAGAGAAGCTCCAGAGACACGGAACTCGAGCCACCAGGAAAAGTCTGCACACCACCCGCCGCCGCTCCTAGAGCCGCCACGGCCAGAGACGTCTGTGGCCAGACCCGCCAGCGACTAGCCAGGTGTGGCAGGGGCCCCGAGATCCAGGGGCCCAGAGTGACCCCACGATATCCACGCACACCACGCCTGAGGCCCATAGAGACACGGAGAAGCCCGCGGGACCAGATCTGCTTTCCTCCAGACACACGGCGGGGGAGTGCCATTTGGGGAAGTGCGCCCAGAGAGAGTGCACACCCGTATCTGGGCACTCAGATTTTACTGGACTGACTTACAGCTTATCTCAGAGTCAGAACACCATAGACTCTTCCCTTATTTTTGACTGGTTCTTCCAGCTAAACCTTCAGATTTGTTCTCCAGAGCAAAAGAAGTTGCCAACCCAGCTCCAAGGCACAAGGTTGGTGGTTGATACAAATCTGACCTGAGGAATTCTAGTTTTTTGCTTTGTTACCTAAGGCACCAAAAAAAAAAAAAAAAAAAAAAAAAAAGGTGGTGGTGGTGGTATGATTGTCAATCTCCTGAAGCCTCCAGGCGAAAGATGAGAAAAACGAGACACCTGACTTCACTAATGGCTAGCCATCTCTAGGGATCACAACACACATACTTTCAGGCCACCTGGGTTCTTCAATTGTCAAAGATGTTGGTCTTTGCCCAAATGCCACATGGACAGCTAGAAAGTCTAAAAGGACACTGATGTAAAGACTCTTCAACAAACAAGTGAAGCCTTGAGAACCAATGTAGGCTGGCGGAATCAAAGCCCAGGCAGATACAGTGGGCTTCCTTTCCATCACCAGAGGCCTCAAGGACTTCCCTTTCTCCCAGACTGAGGAGGAGGTGTACACCAGCCAGAGAAGCCTGGTCCTCACACTCAGGAAGCTGAGCAAATCAAGTAGGCACAGTGGAGGTGAAAGCACAACTGCATGCACACATACCAAGTATGAGAGGGGCTGTGACAAGAGTTTTCAAAGGAGCTGATGTCTTAAAGACTCTCTAGGCTGGAGAGATGGCTCAGTGGTTAAGAGCACTGGTGGCTCTTGCAGAGGACATGGGTTCAATTCCCAGCACCGACATGGCAGCTAACAACTGTCTGTAACTCCACTTCCAGGGGATCTGACACCGTCCTCTGACCTCTGCAGGCACTGTGCACCTACCCACATGCAGGCAATATACTCATTCACAAAAAACAAAAATAATAAATGAAATATTAAAAAAAGGAGACTCAGGAATGAGCATGCCTATACAACCAGTAAAGCACTTTCTGGTCTGGACCCACATTGTTTTGTGAGGTAGGTGCCTTTCCCAGCTTTGCCAGCTCCCACAGCCAACTCTCTAAAAAGCAGTGCAGACCCTTGCACCAAACAGCTCCATAGTGAGACATTCCAAAGGTTAAAATTTTAGTGATCACAAGCCTGGTATGGTGGTGCATACCTTTAGTCCCAGCACTTGGGAAGCAGAAACAGGTGGATCTCAACAGCCTACTCTACACTGTCTCAAAAAACCAACCAACCAAAAATTTTAGTGATCACAGAAGGGTTTCATATTAAATAATTTCAAGATATGATTCACTTCAAGCTGGGTATGGTGCCACTTGGAAGAGGCAGGAGGATTCCAAGTTTGAGGTAAGCCTGAATGACACAGTGAGAACCTATCTCAAAAAACAAAATCAGCTCTCTGCTCCTGGTTTGGGCCCTGCGCCATTCCTGGTCTTGGGTCCCTGGGGAACCTGTGCTGCTTCCTGATCCTTTTCGCCCAGGCCAGCTTGGTGCCTTCCTTGGGCTCCAGGAGCACTGCTTCCGCGGGACCTGGCCCCGCCCTCACCTCTCCCTGCTTCCCTGGACCTGCACCACCGGCTAATTCTCCTGGCCCGCTCTCCTGCCCTCAGGCCTCTCTTGGGGTAAGTCTATTGCGCAGCCTTCTGCTCCCTGACTCCCCCAGCCGCGCTCACCCTTCCATCTCCCCCGCTGTTCTCTACTCCATTCCTAGTCTTGGGTCCCCAGACACCTGGGGAACCAATACTGCTTCCTGATCTTTTTCACCCAGACCAACTTAGTGCCTTTCTTGGG
>NW_008354274.1:263354-279017 GCF_000622305.1 Nannospalax galili | reverse complement strand
AGACATTATACATTATAAATGCATGAGCAAACATCTCAGTGTTAATTGCATTAAAAATGAATTTTTGTGAATGAAACTGTGTATTTTAATAATGAAAATGAGATCTTTTTTAAAGGTTAAAACCCCATTTAATTTTGTTTTATAGGGTTTATACTGAGTACAATATTGTATAACTGTATTAACTCAACTGTAAACCTAAAACTTTATAGCTAATTTTGAAAGAGATCCATCTTAGCTCAGGAAAGTGTTATTGAATGTGTCAATACTGTTGTAATGAAATGCTTCTTCTAATTATGTGGTTATTAAATAAATAATTTTTTTAAAAAACTAAAAAAAAAAAAAACAAAATCAAATAATAAACACATTCAAACAAAAAAAATCAAATATTAATAGGGCTGTTGAAATGGCTCAGTGGGTAAAGATGCCTTGCAAGCCTGACACCACGAGTTTGATCCTGAGGACCCACAAAAGAAGAGAAGTGACACTCGAAGGCTGTCCTCTGACCTCCTCATTTATGCTCCATGGCACATACACACAATAATAATTTTTTTCACCCCACCCTTTTATATTTTGTACTTATGTCTGTTTCCAGTGCATATTACAACAGCAATACCCACATATGACCCATAAACAAGTTCCATCCAGAAGGTGTTCTGCTCTACATTTGTTTTTCTGACAGTAAGCAATAAGAAAGTTTTGTCTGCTGCTGTTGATATTGGGAAGGCGAGGACGGGATGCAACATACTTTATGCCAGACTGAAGCTGAAACCATCGGCAGGTAGGAAGACAGCTAATAGGCAAGAGGAAGAGTCTTTGTGGATGAAAGAAAAGTTTAGAAGGATTTCTGGGTTTTCGACCCAAGACAGTGGTTGTGTTGCAGGAAACACAAGGTGAGTGGTGTAGGATGAGGGAGAGACTGAGTCAGGGTGGCAGGCAAAGAGAATTCAGAAGCCCGACTGGCTTTTCTGCTCCATTCACTCAGTGCTCCTAGGGGCTGCAGCGGCAGGCAAGCTAGCCGCATTTCTGCCTCCTTGGAGCTTATGTTCTGGGGGAGCAGAGGAAGCAAGAACCAGAGCTGCCATGAAGGGAGGGCTTGGTACAGGAACAACCACATCCCTCTCTCAGTTCAGGCACTGGACAGGCCTGTGGAGGATGAAACACTGAAGCTGAGCCCCAAAGGTAAGCAGGGGTCAGCCAGAGATGGTAATGTGCTCTGGGATGGCTGAGTACAGGAAAGCAAAGGAGCTCTGCAGGAGCACGACGACGGGAGTCAGGGTTAAGAGGGAACCTGGTTTAACAGCAGGCAGGTGCTAAGGCTGAAGGGAGGAGCTGGAAGCAAGGTGGTGTGGGAGGGAAGTGCCATATTCTGATTTACATTTCAAAAGAACACTATGGCAGAGGCTGCTGTGGTGGGCTGGCTGGGTGTGTAGGACTTGGAGGGGGCCTCCTCTTAAACCACAGCCAAGAGAACAAAACTTGAAGTTCTCATGGATTCTTGGCTAAATGGACCCAGTTTTCCACAAATAAGGCAACCACAGACGCTTAAAGCACTGACTCCTCACTTAGGCCCACAAAGTAAAAGCAGAAGGAAAGCCTAGTGCCTCTGCCTTCATTCTCCTTTACTTTGGACCAGTTAGTCATCTGCTGACTTCTGCACATAGGCATGTTTATCACTCACTTCCGGGAGTATCTGCCTACAATCTGTTGATAACTAACCTATCTCCTCTTTCCATTCAGAATTGAAGGTAGATAAAGAGTTTAACAGACATCTTGTCTTCAGCTTTTACAAAATTCTGTTCCAGACCACAAAGGGTGCCTCCAGTCATTGTCCTAAGCCTGCTCTTGCCAGGAACAGCAGAGTCTTGTAGACAGATCACCTCATGAGATCACCCTCAAGCAAGAGCAATCACCTCATGGGTGGTAGAACTCTTCAAATCCCCAGCACAGAATTGAGAGAAAGATAAACTAGATCATACTTTGAACAGGACAGATACCCATAACTTTTGCACCCTGCCCCAATTCTTCCTCTACTCAAACTCAAACCCGAAGTTCAGGTCCAACAGACTTGGGGTCACTGAGCCCCTTTATTTGTATTTTCCAAAGTATCCAAGCTGATTAAATCTCTGCTTTTCAGCACTCTTTAATTGGCACACTGGGACTAAATTTAGCCTGTAGGGACTCCTGGAGTCAAGGGCTTTTGCCCTAAATCTCTGGTAACAAGGCTACAATCTACTTCCTCAACCAAGCTGTGTCAACACTGAGTCTGGCAGGGGTGGGAGAGGCCCACCAGGGATGGGGAAACAGCAGTATATCTATCTTCTCTTGTTACAAGATGATCACATTTTTCTATAGGGCTTCAGAAAATTATTTTATTAGTTTTAAAGTACATTGTTGGTGGGGTTGGAGAGCTAGCCAAGCCATTAAGAGCACTGGCTGTTCTTGCATGGCGGCTGTCTGTAACTCCAGTTCCAGGGGATCTGATACCCTCTTCTGAGCTCCACGGGTGCTGCATGACAAAGGTACGCTAACATACATGTAGGCAACACAGTAATACACATAAAATAAAAATAATAAAACATTTAAAGTACATTGTTGGACTGGGTGTAATTCATTGCCTGCCTGGCTTTCATGAGGCTTAGGTTCCTTCCTTAGCACCACAAAAAAGAAAAAAAAGCACACTGTGTTTCAGTTTTTCATTTTCAAATGAACTTCCCAGTGAGATCCTGCCTCTGTGGGAAGAGCATCTTTATAAGGAGGCTGGAGAGATGGCTCAGTGGTTAAGAGCACTGGCTGCTCTTGCAGAGGACCCAGGTTTGGTTTCAAGCACCTGAATGGCAGCTAACAATTTTCAGTAACTCCAGTTCCAGGGGATCCAGCACCATCTTTGGCCCTCCACAAGCACATATAGTGCACTTATATACATGCAGGCAAACACTTAATATACATAAAAATAAATAGAAGGTGGGCAGCACACCCCACCCCTCCCACTTCCTGCAGTGCTGGCCCAGGTTTTTGGAGTTAGAAATGACAGCTGCCATGTACTGAAAATGTATACATTGTCCCAAAGGGCCCTTTTTTTGCCAAATTTTTATTTTTAATTATGTGCATGTGTGCACATCTGTGTGGGGGTATGTGCACATGATTTCAGGTGCCTTCTGGAGGCCAGAGGTGTTGGGTCTCAGTGGAGCTGGAGTTATAGGTGGTTGATGAGATACTCAATGTAGATGCTGAGAACTGAACTTGGGTCCTCTGGAAGAGCAGCAAGTGCTCTTAAACACTGAGCCATCTCTCCTGCCCTGAGTGCATCTTGTTTAATTTTCACAGTAACTTTGAGGAAAGGCTTGGACTGTTAGCCCCATATACACTTTTTTTAAGTAAACGAGAAAGGAGTTCAGATAATCAAATTAACCTGGCCAAGATCACAGAGCTATGGATTACAAGTTAGCCTGACTCCTGACTGGCTTCTTTCCCTTCCATTCCCACTGTATACCTGTGTAGTATTTGCTGGCAAGAACAGTTCACTGTTTAGAGGAAAATTTGGGGGCATGAGGATATGAGACAGATTCTGAGGCTCCAAAGGTATTCTAAGCAGGCTCAGATGGACAACTGACAAGGTTGCTCAGCTGCAGCTGTGCAAGCCAGTGCTTCTGAGTAAGTTGGGAATGACCCTGTCAGTAAGCAGCAGGATGGACTACGACTAAATTTGAGGCTACCCTTTCTTTCAGATAATGATAGGAACCTGCTAATCAGTGCTCTTAAAATGGCCACATGAGAGGAAGTGGCTGTTCCTTCCATCCTCAGCCACTTGCATGTCTGCTGCAGTAGCAGAAGGAAGCATATTTTTAGATTTCCATTACATGTACAGAGACAAACTCAATGTGCATTCAGTCACTTCATCAGTCAGCCCCTAGACCTTTCCTTTTAATACTTGCCACTTGTCCCTGCAAGGGTGCCCAGAGGACTCTGACCTGTTACGAACTCATGATCTTCTTGCCTCTGCCTCCTGAATCCTGGGACTTCAGACATGTGTCATCATGCTCAAATGCTAGAATTTGCTGATGACTGAGACTATTACTGTCACCAAACTGGGTCAAAGTTCTGATTCAGAGTGATACTGGAGATGGTGACAATTTCTGCACTGAAAGAAATACAGTTTCACTTTCCTACAAGCCCAGTCTGGCAGGGCTTCTGCCTACAAAGGGGTTAGTAGAAGGCATTATATTATAAAGCTCTGCATTCTCTATCCCCTTCTAGGCTGATGGGTCATAATCAGTCTGTGGGGCCCTCTGAAGACTGAGCATGCTGCAGTCACGCCGTGCAGTGTTGTGTGAGTTGTCAAGGAGGTCCCATGCAGGGAGGGCAGTTGCTTGATCCTGAGGTTATCTGGAATAGTTGCTGCACACAGAAGGAGTGAGAAAGGAAGGGACAGTGGTGGGATCCAGAGCTGCAGAGAACAGCCTGGAGAATCAACTGGCCAGCCAGCACCTAGAGACAGGGCCAGTAGCCTCTTGCCAGTCTTAACCTCTATGTCTTCAATGGCACAGCTTGTGGCCTCATGTGCCCTTCCCCTCCTGGTAACTCCTACTCAGCATTGCTTGTTTCAAAGATCAGGGACTCAAGGAAACCTCAATGACTCAGGCAAAAGCTGGTGCTCTTTCCCTGAACTCCTGGGCACTTGGCTCATACTCCATTACAGCATTTTCATGGTGTCTTGTTTGATGGTGTCTTCTGGGTTACATCACGTCTGAAAAGCCAAACGCTCTTCATGAGTGGAGATCACGTCCTGCAGTGGTAAGCTGGATACCAACTCTGTGCCTCATAGGGATACCTCGGTGAATAAGCCAGCAGTCCTGACCTCAAGGAGCTCACAATCTGCATCACTGCCTTGTCCTATTTGGACTTCTGAGGGCCTCACAGTAAGCCCGACCCACATAAGGGCCCGAAGCAGGAGAGACTTGAAGGCTGGCAAGACAAAGCATATCCCTCTCCAGTGGCCTGGAGTTCATAGGCGGAGCTATAACCCAGGACTTTTGTGGGGAAAAAAAAGGTGCAATCTTTTTATATTCTCATCTCTTCTGCATCAGATCTTTGTACTCATAATTATACAAAATATATTTGATGAGAAAATGAAATTGTATATGAGGCTTTCAGGCTAACTTAGTAAAGTCTTAAAAGCTGGTCTTATTGTGATCCCTTTCTTTGCACCCTTCCTCCTTTTCCTAGCCTAATGAATCAAACTAAAAGAACAGTTACTGTTGAGTGACTGATGACCAATTACTTGAGCTGGCACAGGAAAGCACCACATATCATTTCAATTATGATACTTGTGTGGGCCTGTAAGCCTGGTTACTCAGGAAGCAGAAAGATTTCTTGAACACAGCCTTTATTTTATTTTACTTTTTGGTGTTTTTGAGACAGGGTCTCCCTTGTAGCCCTTGCTGACTTGGAACTTGCTATGTAGACCAGGCTGGCCTCAAATTCAGAGATCCACCTGCCTCTGTCTCCCAAGTGCTGGGATTAAAGGCGTGCACCACCATGCCTGGCTGAACCCAGTCTTTAAACAAAACAAACAAAACTGGGCGGGGGGGCAGGACTGGAGAGACGGTTATGGACACTTGCTGCTTTTTCAGAGGACCCAAATGTAGTTCAATTAGCACCCATATTAATTTAATTTATATTTTATAAACCCGAGCTTCAGGGGATCTAACGCCTTTCTTTGGCTTCTGTGAGTACTCTACTAAATCTCCCTCATTGTTTCATTTTAATAAATACACACTAAATATAAAAAAAATGTGCGCACAGAACTCACATTGTACTTTCCACACAGCTTCACTCCTGGGTTTGGTGGCATACAACTGTAATAATCCTAGCACTAGGATGGCTGAGGCTCAGAACTGCCCCAGTTCAAGGTTAGTTGCGGCTACAGAGCAAAAACTCCATCTCAATAAACTCAAAACTAACTGAACAGTTTCACTCCCACAGACTGGCAAATCCAGTATTCCTTTCTGATTGTGGGATTAGGTGACTAACTGAACTAGGCGACCAATTGGATTAGCTAGCTCCTCATCTTGTTTCTGTGCTAACACTTCCCTCTAGAGGCAAAAGGTTGTAAGAGCATCTTAAATCTCTACCCTGTTCTTGGAAAGGCAACCCTCCCAGCTGCCCTGCTTCTTTCCTGTATAGCTGGGACCAATATAAAAGTGGCTGGCAAGTGGGTGTGGAGGCGCATGCCTTTAATCCCAGCACTTGGAGGCAGAGGCAGATGGATTTCTGTGAGTTCAAGGCCAGCCTGGTCTACACAGTGAGTTGGTCTGCTGGGGCTACAAGGGAGGCCCCGTCTCAAAAAGACCAAAAAAAGAAGAAAACAAAAAAAGTGGCTGGCAGAGTCTTTCTGGCATTAGTAAGTCAGACCCTCAATTCCCTCCCAGAAGTTACTGGATACTGGGGCTAGTTTTTCTCCCAGACCCTTCAACAGATCATCCACAATACCTTGGTAAGTGAACATTTACACAGAAGCTCAGAGACAAACATCTGAGCTCCTAGTAGGGACTCGGGTCCTGCTCTGGGGAATTAAGAGAACACAAACACTCCCCAGCCTGGCAGAGATTCACTGAAGGGCAAATGATGACACATTAAGTGGAATACACAGTAAGACAGGATTACAAGTGCTAAGCAGGTCATCAGGGCAGAAGTTCATAGTTATGAGACAGGCGGCAGGGAAGGTCTGTATTGAGACAGTAGCGTATGGAAGTCGAGGTGGTGAGCCTTGTGATATCTGTGGGAAGGAATTCCATACAAGGGTAATTGCGAGGAAGGAGGCAGGGAACTAGTCAGAGATGCAAGCAGGAGCTGTGTAGGCGCAAGGCTGCCTGGTTTGGCAGGTGATGAGCCTGGCAGGCACCTAGAGTAGGAAGAAAGTGAAGAGTCTCCCAGTGATTCTACATGAGCTAATTCTAAAGGACCCCAACCCTTTCAAGGGGTACTCTCAGGCTCTGAGCCACAACTCCACCAGGCTGGTGCCTAGCCCACCTCCACTTTGCACCCAGGGGTTCAGTTTCATAGCCTTGAAAGGGCAGGAAGGTAGAGACCATGATTCAGTCCCTTCCAAAGGCATCTACTCACTACAAATTCTCCATACAGCAGGAGTATGTGTAGCCAGTCACTGTAGCTATGACTTTAAGACTTTAAAACTGCAATCCTTTAGTAGGTTGTGAAATCATTTTAGCAGATTATGACCAGTGGTTGTTTTTGAGACAGGGTCTCCCTGTAGTCTCAGCTGGTCTGGAACTCAATATACAGACAAGGTTGGCCTCCATCTCACTGAGATCTGCCTGCTTCTGCTTCTGGGATTAAAGGTGTGGGCCACCATACCCAGCCAGTGGACTATTTTTGAACTACCATAGAAAAGGTGTACATTCCATATAACAACTGTTTTATACAACGGCTATTTTGATTAGACATACATACATACGTATGTATTGATTTTATGTTAACTTATTATACAAGGAAAAATGTTTACAAGCCAATGCAGGAGTCAATCATTCAAACTTTGTTTCTTTAAATTTTTTTTTCTTTTTTTGAGACAAGGTCTCTCACCATGTATCTCTGGGTAGTCTGGAACTTGCTATGTAGACCACACTGGCCTCAAACTCACAGATTCACATGCCTCTAACTCCTACATGCTGAGATCAAAAGTGTGTGCCACTGTGCCCAGTCTAAAAATTCAAGAAAGTTCCAGAGACTAATACTTGTGATGGGAGTCCGAGGACCACTACTGGGAGGATGCGAGGAATGTGGTAATAAGCAACAGACAGAACCAGGGGCTTTACTGTGGTTCAAGAACAGTTGATGTGGAAGTGGTGGATGTAATTACCATCTCAAACTCAAAAATAAACACTGCAGTGACAATAAGCTCATTGCCTGGACTACCT
This sequence comes from Nannospalax galili, assembly GCF_000622305.1. Taxonomy (NCBI): domain Eukaryota; kingdom Metazoa; phylum Chordata; class Mammalia; order Rodentia; family Spalacidae; genus Nannospalax; species Nannospalax galili. The sequence continues at coordinate 271,086 of NW_008354274.1, read as the reverse complement.
CTGGCCTTCCAGAATTTGTTGGGAATCTTGGCCAGGAAGGAGCAGACAGCAAACCCAGCTTAGCCTCCAACTGTCACCATCCAAGGAGGAGATGTTTATCTCAGCTGTTTATTCTAGGAAGCCTATGAACAAGAAGAATACAGCAGCCAGACTTCAATCAGCCAGAGGTCTTAGCATGGGCAGAGGGAGAGGTAGAGACAACAAGGCATCCTTTGGCAGAAGAACTGGGTCTAGGGTACAAGTGAAGCTTCTGACATGGCAGTGGAACTTCTGTCAGAAGGATACCAGGCAGCCTGAATAACTAGGGTTGACAGAATCTCTCAACACACCAGACAGAACAATTCAAAAGACTGATGACCTAGACCTTTTACCTTATTAAGTGGAAGTTCCCCAAGAGGCACACCTTCTGGGCCAAGTCATAGCAGTCTTGCTCCCTCAGGAAGCAGACTAAAACCAGACACAAGATACCCACCCCCACGGTCTCCACCTCAGCAGAGAGGCTTAAAAATTAACAGTAAGAATCAAACAAGCATGCACACCTTTAATCTCAGCACTTCAAAGGCAGAGCAAGAGGATCTCTGTGAGTTTGAGGACAGCCTGGTCTATATAGCAAGTTCTAGGCTAGCCAGGGCTATACAGTGAGACCTTGTCTCAAAAAAACCAAACCAAACCAAACCAACCCAACCCAACCCAACCCTGGGTGTGGTGATACACACCTTTAATCCCCACACTAGGGAGGCAGAGACAGGTAGTTCTCTGAGACTGAGGCCAGCCTGGTCTATGCCAGCTGGGGGTATAAGGAGACCCTGCCTCAAAACAAAACTAAACAAAAAAGCAAAAAACATAGAAACACCCAAAACAAAACAAAAAATGAATACTATTTTTTGTGGTTAAAGGAATTACTGTTACAGGTCTGGCCACCCAAACTCTGGTTCCTTTCTGAACCATGGTGCCTAAGGAGGATCTGTAGCTTGGTATATGTGGCAGCAAAAAGGAGACGCTCTGGTGTGTTGGAGAAGTAGTACTTGCATAAACCAATGCTAATTCCAACAAAGCATTGGCAAAGAGCCCACGATTTTCTCAAGGATCGTTATCTAAGGACACACAGAGTGCTTAAAGCAGTACCCGAGGGGAGGGCATAGAAATGAACAGGGTGGGCTGGGACAGAGCTATGTGGTGTGCTGCTTTCCCAAAATATGTGAGGCCCTAGGTTTGCTCCCTAGTACCACAAAAAGGGTTGGGGGAAACTGAAGAGAAACAAGAGTGGGGGTCTTAAAAGGTCAGTGCTGATGGTATGCTTTGGGGGTGGACGGCATAATTAACTCAGATTTATGGTCCCTGCTGTTCTGCTCAAATAGCTATTGTTTCCCCTGTTCCCCTAAGAATTATTAGCTGTCCTGTCAGAAACAAGGCACTACCTAGTGGTACAATAGGACAGGAAGGTGGGTACACTCTGGAATTCAGCTTTCATGAACCCTTCTACTCTGGTTAGATTTGGAATCGATTTCTTTTTCAAAAAATATTTTATTTATCATTTTTATTTTATGTGTATGAGTATATTGCTTGCATGTATGTAAGTACACCTGTGTCGTGCAATGCCTGTGGAGGTCAGAGGAGGGCATCAGATCTCCTGGAACTGGAGTTAGGACAGTTGTTAGCTGCCATGTGGTTGCTTGGAAAAGTAGTCAATGCTTTTGACGGCTGAGCCATCTCTCCAGCCCCAGATCTGGAGATCTATTTCACTGACTTAAAGTGACTCAATTTTCAGAACCCTGAGAAAATCAAAACAGGAAAAATTAGCACATGTTCAGAAGGGTGGTCCTGCTTACTGTAAGGGGAGGTGTGGAATTGTGATCCTGGGTACATGTGATTCTGTATTTCTTAGATGTCTGCACAAATACTGTTAAGTATTAGCATTGTTCATTTTCCAACCATAGGGCCCATAATCCATCTTTTCATCATGATTAGTGGCTAAGGTAGAAGCACTACTGATTCCTCTGAGCTAATCTAGGGTAGCAGTTGGGGTCCATTACGTGTGAGGCTGTATATCCCACCCTGTGTGCCTGCGCTGTGTCTTTGGAGTCCTCATGTCTATTTTGGCCAGTGTCACACACTCCTGCTTTCTCCTCACGGAGGGCTGGAAACCAGAGCGCTGAGCTGAAACCAGAATAAATCTGAAATGAGAGCAGACAGGTGGAAGTGAGCTCCAGCCTGTACAACAGATGATAGGTGAACTACTGGAGGCTTCAAAGGCTGTTCAGCTAAACTATTGCTCAGTGGGGAGGGTGGAAAAGGCAACAGTGAAGAAGTATTCTCACAAACAGGCAGATTTGCTCTGGCCTGTCTCCTGCTTCTTGAGGGTAGGGAGAGGTCCTTGTTGCCTCTGGCTACAGGAACATGTGTCAGTGTTCTGGTACCTTTGCAAAGTAAAAGGAAGATGCAGACAGCTTCTCACGGCACCAAGGGAACTGCAGAGAGCTTACTTGGTTATCAGCAATACCCAACCATAGGCATGCCCTGGGAGGTGGGTATGTCAGTCTTCTTGGATCTGGTGCCCAGGTATCAGTAGGTTTGTGCTAATTTCTGGGATCTATGTTCATGGATAGCTGTCATTACTTTTAGGAAGCACCTTATTATCCAAACAGAACAGTACAAACTCCTGTCCCAAGACTTAAACATGATGACATCACAGAGATAGGCAAGAGGTTCCTCTGATAACCTGTTACATAAGGCTTGTGCCACCTGTGTTTCCTTATTTGGTGAGTCAGAGGTGAAGGCTCTGGCCAGTCACTCACCTACAAGGAAACCAGAGCGGCCCACAAAACAGCCCTAGAACATGGTCACTGGTGAGTCTACTCATATCATTTCACTAACTCAAATTTTCTTTTTATTTTTTTTGGTCTTTTTGAGACAGAGTATCCCTATAGCCCCAGCTGGCCTGACACTCGCTATGTGGCTCAGGCTGGCCTTGATCTCACACAGCTCCACTTGCTTCTACCTCCTGAGTGCTGGGACTAAAGGTGTGCGTCACTACACCTGGCTTAACTCGATTTTTCAAAATGGAAATCTCATCTCTGTGAGTTTGAGGACCCTGCTCTACAAAGTGAGTTCTAGGCCAGCCAACAAGCAAGATGGGAATCTCCACTATCCCCATACGGCCCAGGGAGAAGAGAGGTTTTTATTTATTTATTTTTTAGATTATGAGATAGGGTCTCTTAGAGCCAAAGCTGGACTCAACTTTGGACTCAATGTAGCCAAAGATGACCTAGCACTTGATCCTCCTGACGCTATCTCCTGAGTGCTGAGGTAAAAGGCATATCCATTTTATGAGGTGCTGGGGATGGAATGCAGAGCTTTGTGCCTGTTAGGCAAGCACTCTATCAACGGGGGCAGCTCCTCAGGCACCAGGGAGCTATTTTTGAAGAAAATATTGCTGTGCTTCATTTTACCTCATGTAAAAGGTTTGAGGAGATGTGAATTTAGACAGCTGTCAGACTATGCACTAGGCAGAGGAGAGCTGCAGCCAACATCTTGGGTAGGGAAAGTGAGACAAACCCAGAGCTCTGCTAGAGCAGAGCTTCCTGAACAGAGAGCCCCCATCCAACAGCTAGAACACACTCCGGTAGTTTGTGAGTCAAGTTCTGTGAGCATGAATGAGTGAGAATCCCAACAGTCACATAAGAAACTATATAAATCAGCCGGGTGTGGTGGTGTACGCCTTTAATCCCAGCACTTGGGAGGCAGAGGCAGGTGGATCTCTGAATTCAAGGCCAGCCTGGTCTCCACGGTGAATCCAGGCCAGCTCCGGCTACAGAGACCTTGTCTCAAAAAGACCAAAAAAAGAAAAGAAACTATATAAATCAGAAGCAGCCTCATAGCACCACAAACTTCAGCGCTAACAAACAAAAAAAGAATGAACTGCCTAGTAGACTTCTAACTGATGTTGGCACATCTGGGCTTCTGTCCATAATCTGGTTGTAGAATGTTATATAGATCTTCTGTATGGCCACGAAATTGGTAGTTATAGTTCATGTGACCATTTTTGGTACTGATATTGTCAGTCATTTCTGGAAGAGCCCAGAGTAGAACAAGTTCTTGAAAGTGGGATGGAGCTTCTCTGCTGTGGCTCTTCTCTCCCTTCAGCATCACCCTGAAGCTGAGCCCGCTGTCCTGTTCCCTGGCCATGGCCCTTACGCATTCCTTTTTGGATCCTGATGAAAAAGGAGCCTCTACTTTATCTTACCTTTTTGTTATTGTGTTTGCGTGTGTGATATGTATGAGGGTGGATACATATGTGCCATGAGCATGTGGTGATCTGAGGACAATTTCCAGGGAGTTGGTTCTCACCTTCCACCTTGTTTGAGGGAGAGTTTTTTGTTGGTACTGTGCTGTGTACTGAAGGCTTGCTGGCTGGGGAGCTTCTGGGCAATTTTCGGGTCTCCGCCTTCTTCCTACCTTGCAGGAGTGCTGCTGAGATTAGATACACATTCCCTCTGTTTCTGTGGGTTACAGCTCAGGTTGTGTGCAAAGCCTGTGTGCTCTGACCAGCTAAGCCACCTGGATGGCCCTATTTTCCCTTTCCTTGCTATTCCCTTAGACAGACATTGGCATGTTTTTGTGTGGTGCATTTTATTGTTCTCCATTCTGGGTGAACAGACAGAAGGTAAAAATGACATACAGGAAGTTAATTAATTTAAACAGTCATAGTCTCTGGGCAATGGTTTCAGGTATACTGAAGGGATGCTAACTACAAAGTCCCACTGATTTCCTTCCATTTTTATTTTTAAAGTTCAGTCTTCCCATCTGCTACTCAATCTCCTGAAAGGAACAGAAAACAGAGTGTGTGTGTAGGAGCTCAGGCTTTGGAGATGGAGACAAGCTGGAGTTCAATCAATGTCTTGGCTCTTCCACCTTCTGGGAAGTGTTAAGGTCCAGCATGAGTATGGTGTCTGACAATAGGCAGGCTGTCCTGAACACCGACCTCATGAGGTAGTCTAGCCCCTTTGATGTCTGTCATTACCTCCCTGACAATTTAGTATCAGCAACAAGCTTGATGGGCTGCTGGCTCATTTTCTCCCCTTTCTGTAGAACATATTTGCATGCTTGTCTTTTTTTGTTGTTGTTGTTGTTCATAAGGTTTTGTGCTGGCATCACCCATTTAAAATATTTACTAAGCATCCACTGGGGATGGAACAGAGTGCCCCATGCTTCAAATGTGGGAACGCCTCTGGAGAGAAGGGCTGAAGCCTGATGACACAAGACCATCACATGGCCACAAAGCTCTTAACACTTGGCCTCTTCCCTGTTCACGGTAGACTCCATTATTTCTGCAGTGCAGGTCATGTCCCCATAGTCAGCTCAATAAAGGGGCAGGGGACACAGAGGCCACATACCTACAAGGCTCTGCAGAGTGTCCTTTCCCCTGCAGAAATCACACCATTTTCCAGAAAGAGGAAAGAATGACAAAGGTAAAGCAAAGGCTAACCTCTGGCCATTTCTAGTCTCTCCTGTCCATGAGGTAATTCAGTGATTCTGGACTAGGGTAGCCTGAGGAGGTTCAATAACTGGTTTTCTCATCAGGCAGGACAAGGAAACAGGAAAGGCATGGCTTTGTAGATGGGGTGGAGATGGTCATGCCTCTGGACCTTTGTGGGAGGCAGAGCTGACACCCCTTCTCGATGCCATTTACATAGTAGTCCTATACTTGGGGTTTGTCAGTCTCCATAGAAAACCTGTCCTCTTCTGAAAGGTAGACAGCAAAGGTAGGCTTTCCACTGCCATCTTTGCTAATAAACTGGAAAGCCACTCTTGGGGGCAGGAGACAGGTGCCTAGGACCAGGGTCAGACCAGGGCAGAAAGTGTTAACATGACAGGATAGAGAGAAGTACAAGTGGGAGGTTCCCAGCATGGAAGGATAGACACCATGAGTAAACGGCCAGGGTGTGGGCCATTTTTTCAATGTTCCCGTAGCCTACATTGCCTTCTTAAGGGCTTGGATGTTCCAGTTGGGGGTATAACTACCTTTCTTGTCTTTTGTTTTTTTAGAAGTCTTTTTGAGACAGGTTCTCCCTGTAGCTTCAGCTGGCCTGGAACTCACAGAGATTTGCCTGCCTCTGCCTCCCTAGAACTGGGCCAGCTCTTCATTAGAGACAAGATCTCTAAATTATCACGCCCAGCTCTTCATTAGAGACAAGATCTCTAAATTATCACGCCCAGCTCTTCATTAGAGACAAGATCTCTAAATTATCATGCCCAGCTCTTCATCAGAGACAGGGTCTCTAAATTATTTATTTTTATTTTATGTACATGAATGCTTTGCCTGCATGTGTAGTAAGTGCAGTAGGTGTATGCAATGCCTGTGGAGGCCAGAAGAGGATGTCAGATCTCCTGTGATTGGAGTTATGGAAGGTTGTTAGCTGCCATGTACGTGCAGGGAACTAAACCCTGGTCTTCTGCAAGAGCAGTCAGTGTTCTTAACTACTGAGCCATCTCTCCCAAAGACAGGGTCTTTCTACGTAGCCAAGCTGGCCTTGAACTCATAATCCTCTTGTCTGTCTCCCAGATGCTAAGACAACCGGTGTGCACCACTACACCTGGCCAAGACCTAAACTTTTTATTAAATTCATAAAACTGTTTCTGAAAATGCATCTGGGAACAGTACATCTTAGAACACCCTCATATGTGATATTGACACAGGACTGTGAAGGAAGTATACACACTGGTCACACAGAGCACATAAGCACAGAATCTCTGGGTATAGTGCCTGCTTCCCTTCTGCAGGGGATGACCCAGGAGTGCAGATTCCTCCAAAGCCATAGGAAGCTGCCAAGAAGACACTGAGAAGCCAGGGGGTGCTGAACACTTGTCTGGTGAACATTCCCCTTTCTTTGTTTTTGCCTAACTATTTTCAGATAGAGTCTCTCTGTAGCCCCAACTGGCCTCGATCTCACAGAAATCTGTTTGTCTCTGCCCTCCCGAGTGTTGGGATTAAAGCTGTGCACCGCCAAACTGGCTTTTATTTTTGAATTGAAATATTTGTTACAGCTACACAGATATAAAGTATCCCACAACCCTATTTATCAGGGGGAAATTAATTAGTGGTCTACCACCCACCACTCTGACCCCAAAGAAGACTCACCATTAGTTTCTTCACGTTCAACAACTTAAGGTGACTTCAGAAATCAAAAGTGAAACTAAGCCTGGTGTGCACTTTTAATTCCTGTACTCAGGAAGCAGAGGCAGGTAGATCTCTATGAAATAGCGGCCAGACCGATCAAGTTCCAGGCCAGCTGAGGCTAACGGGAGACCCTGTCTCAAAAAAAAAAAACAAAAAAAAACAAAAAACCATGAAAAGACAACAAACAAGCCCCAAACAAATAAAACCAAAAAGTTAAACCAAACAGCTGGGCATGCTGGCTCATACTTGTAATCCCAGCACTGTTTGAGGCAGGAGGACTGTCTTGAGCTCCAGGCCAGCCTGGCAGGCCAGCTGAGGCTAACGGGAGACCCTGTCTCAAAAAAAAAAAACAAAAAAAAACAAAAAACCATGAAAAGACAACAAACAAGCCCCAAACAAATAAAACCAAAAAGTTAAACCAAACAGCTGGGCATGCTGGCTCATACTTGTAATCCCAGCACTGTTTGAGGCAGGAGGACTGTCTTGAGCTCCAGGCCAGCCTGGACTACATGGGGAGTTGAAACCAATCTGGCCTATTGGCTCTGTCTCAAAAAA